>NC_088307.1:1910730-2210730 GCF_032854445.1 Liolophura sinensis
GCTAGGTATTTGGTTCTGGAACTAGAAATTTGGACACTTTTTTCTTTAGCTAATACTAATCAGGTGAACAAAATTTCAATTTCTAAAGCTGGAAAATAAGCTTCATGATCGTATTTCAATTTCTGAAATACTTCAGTCAGAAATGGCCTTGCGGAATCTGCTCTCGTGGACAAATGCTCTGCATATACATCACACGATTTTTGTATTCTATGAATCTACAAAATGTGTATACCCTTCACACTTAAATTACATGAGTAATACCTTGTTTTTCAGCATGATTTGTATTCTTTTAACAACTTAAGTCCACTAGTAAATACGTATGCTTTTATCACTGGATATTTTTTTAAATGGTATATTTTTAACGGTTAAAATTTTACAATTGCTGTATATTTTGTGTAGTGTTATAGCACATGAGGTAATTATCCCATACGTGGAAGGACACGTTTGTCTAAGCAACTGAATGGATGGATATAAGCGTCATTTAACGGTACAGTATATTAAATCTTCATGGCGTATTTAATGAAGACGGGAGGCCATGCAGCTGCTCAGAGCTGTATTAGGTGTAAAGCGCAATACTAAATCACCGTTTGTGTTGTATTAAAATTAAGACTTACATAAGGATTTACGCCTCGGTTAGCATTCCCTAGACATTTGAGCAAGCAGTCACAAGAAGCTGTAATTCTGACGCTAAACTGCTTCACGTGTATAGGCATGGGTTTCATAGGCGCGTCAACCCTCCGAGATTTGTTCTGCTTATAGATCGTGTTTGTTATCAAACACTCAATCTGTTATGTTCATCGATAACATAATTTGTAACATAATTTCTATCACCATCCAACGCGTGATTAAAATTAATGGTTTGTCACGGTTAATAATTTCAGTTCCCCCATAAAAAAATATAAGTTTTGCCAATAAAAAAGCCAACAGTTCACACTTAATTGCAACATCGACCTTGAAATATAAGCGAATGTGAATTTTTAAGTTCTTTTATACGCAATCCTGAATGGCAAATTCAGTTTTATACCAGGCATGGTCTCGCATCCAGTAGTGATAAACAGGTCATATCCCAATTTCTTGTCGTAGGTTATGTGTGACCAGATGCCTATTACCAAATTCTCGTGACCGGTTCTATTTGACCAGCTCCATATTACTAAATACTCGTCACAGATTATGTGACAACATGCATATTACCAACTTCTCGTCATGATGTGTAAACAGATGCCTATTTAGAACTTTTCGTCGCAGATTATTTGTGACCAGGGCCTAGATTCACAAAGATGTCGCACATGTACCATTATCGCACATATACGGCAAATGTACGATAAAAAAATGTGAAACTGGGCTCAGATGCCTATTATCAACTTCCCGTCGCACGTTATGTGTGACCAGATGCCTATTATCACGTTTAGTTCTACTGAAATTCCGGAACATTGCTGTGACCATGTTAAACAAACATTATATAAGTGCATGGACAGTTGGTAAAACAACGTTTTACTCTTTGCGCTGAATTAAGATTATAATTATCTTTATAATTTTATAATTTAGTGTAGAAATCTCTCGACACGAAGATCAAGAAGAATGACATATATGTATTCACGTGCGAAAAAGCAAAAAGGTCTGGAAAGGTGTGCGCCGAGACAATGAGGTACGAGTTTGCCGACATGCAGGTGTCTAGAAGATGTCAGGATGGCCTTTGTGTCTTTTAATGACGGAGGTGTAAGAAGGTGTTCTTTGTTTTGTGGATATATATTATGACACCTGTGGGAGCAGATGAATTCAGGTGATAATGAACAGTATTATACCCTTTTTTTTAAATAACTTTCTTTTTTCACAACATTTTCCAACAGAAAGCTGTATATACACCATTAACAAAGATAATGGTTGTTTTTTTTTTTAGGATCTTATCAATCCAAGAAACAAGATTACATGGTGCGGAGTTTTGTCATTTCCGAAATGATTATACATCGTATTTGTATTACCTCGCTTGAGGCATTAGGCCTGGCAATGGCATTTTTCCGCATAGGGTCAACGGAGAGCGCAAATCAAAAAGGTGTAGTCTCATTTCGCCTACTTCTTTTGTTTGAAATTAGAAATTGGAGGTAGGCGAAATGATAATCCCCAAGGTGTGAAGATAACCATTTAATGGGATTAAAACTCCAGGGTGTAATCCGATTAAACCTCAGGGACCGTGTGGACAAAAGAATGACCCAAAGATGGACGCATAGATCATAGTATAAAACATATTGTTAGGAATGTAATACATAAGAGTGGTAAATAGATAAGTGATAAATGATGACAGTTAAAAATTACAAGTGTAGCAAGAACGATGTTTTTAAGGATAGTTTTCTTCACGTCTTGAACTTTTCTGCTGAAAGAACTCGCCGTGTGTTCGTGGGGTTTCTCTCCAACGTGAGAGAGTATACGATTTTTTGTCGAAACCGTAGCTTTGCAATTCGCAACTTTACATTTCCATGATTCCCAATCAGATTTTTTTCTGTTCAGTCGGTATTCGTAATTATTCCACACAAGAGTTACCCCACCTCTCGTAGTTGGTATGAATTCAAGTTGTGCTTGCACTGCTGCCATGATGTTACTTAATGATTGTCTCGACGTCTGTGATCGTATTTATTGTGATAAGTGAGTAAAGTTCTGCCAGTGTCACTCTGATGCAAACGGTATTCACCATCAAGACTTCAGTGAGCATTGCGCTTCTACTAAGTTCACTCAGCCGATGAGTGAGAGACGCTCAGTAGGAACCCATTAGGGGGCGTGCCCCCAACCATCTACAGGATGCCTGTCCGAAAAATCTGAAGTAGGCGAAATGAGACTCATAAAGGTGTGAAAGTAGGCGAAATGAGGCTAAACCATCAAAAAAGCAGAGTTAACCCCATGCTATTTAACACAGTAGGAATGGAGAAATATTTTCCCAGGGAAATGCTTCGGTAGAAAAGTTTTATTTGTGATTCCAAAGTATATCACCCATAAAATACTCATTCACAGTTTACCTTTAAGTTCTATTCAGTTGTTAACATATATAAGCCTATTCATTTCACACTGAGTCTCCTGTGTTTACCAGCCATGCATGATTAGTAATTCATGGGAAATTTTTCAATTCCTGAATTTTTGTATGTATTTGTATAAGACAAAACAAATTCAATGCTATCTGTTAAACTCTGCGTGCTGTTTTTACAAACAAAAAATGTTGTCAAAGATGGTTTCCTTAATTTTAAAATTTATTATACTACTGTTTCTGATTTTTTTTGAGGGGGGGGGGGGGAATTGTTGATTAGCGCCATATGCAGAAGATTGTTTCACATGTACGAAGGCAACTGATATTAATTAGTTTGGATCCATAGTTATATCGTATACCATAACATAATAATTGTTAAACTAATTGTTCTCTTAATTATACTGGTATATGTATTATTTTCCCTAGTAAATTTTCACTATGTATATGTACAGCCCTATAGATCCCCGGACCTGCCTTTTTATTTACATGTATATAGGTTCTCCGTGTCAGAAAATATGGAATGTCAAAGCTTTTCTATATCCGCAATACGAATCCTCAGACTTATATCAAGCATAAAAATTCCCATATAAAATGCCTAGCATAGCTGCTAGTTACAATCTATGCGATAAAATATTCCAAATAATTCAAAGTGCATTATAGCAATTTAGGAGTGTAAAGGATTTTACGAATGGTAAGAAAATGTTTCTGTTAATACATTAAATGCATGCAGACATATCACGAATGTGTATCTATCGTAAACCAATCGTAAACCACATACGTAGAATTAATACTCTTGATGCTTCTGCAATATTCTGCCTTACAGTATTATATTAAAATAAATTATATTACATTACATTAAAATCACTGAATCATTGTTAGACTATCTCTGCTTAAGCGTTGGTGCTAGGGGCGTGTAATTTGCTATTATATTTGAGGATTTACACGAACAGTTAGAATAAAACCCTAACTGAGGTAAATTGGCAAGAAGCCGTATATTACCATTTTCGTGTGAGCATTTGCCAATTGGTTGACACTGTCGACGCTGCTCTGGTTTTACTCTCTTTGCTGTAAATGTTGCGACCAAACAGATCGCATAACAGCCGTCCACCAAAATGGACGTTCCATGCCAATTCCAAAAACGACGTTTAACACAAACCACCATAGAACTAAGAAAGTACATGCATATAAAGTACGAAATCAGGACGGAAACATACATAGAGAAGCAACTGAGGATTTCAAGTCTTTTGTTATTTCGGTAAACTTTCTACAACTTGAAATAAACCCATCAAAGAAGTCCAACATGTGGTATATAAAGGCCTATGTGTCACTGATCGGATGGTGAGAACAGATTCGCCCATAAATTTTTGTGGAGGTGATTTGTGATCTCTCCCGTTTGAGAACTTCATTTTTTCGGACAGAAATTGTTCTTGATATGAACGTTTATTCGAATCCGCGTGGGTAGCATTAATGCCATCATGTTATGCCAGCATGTCAGGCACCGATACGTCAGTCGGCTGGATAAAAATAACGTGTCAACTTTATCTAGTATACAATAAAGATTTCTATCATGTGCGAAATTGTGACGCCACAATTCGATTTTGTAATGGAGATAGGTGGAGATGTTGAAAAATATATAACAGAGATAAAATCAGTTGAAGAAATTTAACAAAAATTGCAGTTCTAGTTTTTGCTGGACAAATCGGGCTATCCGGAAGTTGTTTTTCTACCTTCATTTTGGGAGAGTTGGAATGTCACGTTGGGTGATAAAATCTCTGGTCCTGTGAAGATAATGCGCCTAAACGTTCGGCATGTTAGGTTGTGAAAATGCTTGGTATAACTCCGTACATACTAGTATACTAGTGTGCACAATGGCACGCCTGTCGCAGACTTAAAACGACTTCATCAGTCAATACATAATAAATGTAAATTATGTCATTGTGAAATTTTAATTATGCTTGTCTTGATTGCTAATCTAAAAATATAATTATCTAAATAAATATGCTCAGCACGTCTTGAAATGTACATTCAGGACTATTAAAACGTTAACATTCTGATTGCGCCTTAATCAAATGTCCTTGATAACTCCGGTATGCAGAAACTATTCATTTTCAAAAGTTCATCATTCAAATCTTAATGTCTCCCATTTTTCTTGCTCCAAAACAGCAGTGGTGTCAGCCAAAGAAGGTGTCGTATTCAGCGTTATCATTTGGCATTTCTGCACTATGTGAGGTCAGTATGACATTATTTTTACCTTAGGTATGTGACATAATGACTCACTGATTGCACCAATTAATCTGAATTGTTCGATCCTTGTACAAGGTATGGAACAAGATATCTTTTCCACTTTTTCTCCACACACTTGCGCTGTGTTCACAAAAATGAAAACATGCAGCAAAGTGTTTGCACACTTTATTAAGTTATAGTGGTACTGTAAGTTTGAAATCAAAGTTTATTTAATTCATTTATTTAAGTTTATTAAGAAATTCTACACATATATGCCGTAAACACGGAGCAATATTCACTGTTATCCAATTCTGTTTTAAAGTTCTCAAAACTATTAACGTTGTGTAGACAATAACATGTACAGTGCTAATAATACAATAGTGCAAATACCGGTAAATTTCACACGTGATCATAAATAAAATTAAAAAGTGAAACTCTGTTATCGGCATCATCATACACATCTGCTATTAGCGGTTGACACTTGTACGTCGGTATCAATTACAATCAAGGCCTTAGCCAATTTCAATGAAGCTACCAGATTCACAGAAAATAAAAAGATAAAGTATGACATCCTGGCTATACAATGTATAAAGTTGACAGAGATGCCTACAATCTACAATTACAGGTGTATTAATGCATGTTACTAATTTGCTCCTACCTGACACTCGCCAGCACGACAACACCCTATTCCGATAATGACAACACGGACAGGTGTACATCGAGTTGACATCAAAGCCATGCCGCCCCGTGTGTTTGTTATCCCACCCTCTGTGCTCTGGAAGACACGAACATAAGGAATATAATAACCGTGCACAATTATCCACTGTCCCCGCCATCCTTAAATTCCGCCTTAGTAACACAGGTAAAGAATACACACCTGCATGGGCTCGTGTCATTTTGACAAGGATCAGTGAAGGCAGTTCTGACGTTCAAACTATATGTAATCTCACATTCACTATTGTTGAAAATAACTACCTGGAATTTAAACTCATACTCTGTCTTTAGGATCTAAACTTATGTTCAAAATGCACATTTACTGTAACACATCATTCTGTAAATCTGGCGAGCCAGGTAAATACTCTTAAACCATTTTAAATATGGAATAAACAAAATGTTTTGAGGCTTTTGATATTTCACGCACGTAATATTAAGGAGTATTGGAGACCTTTCATGAACATTTCGGCACCATGGGCGTAATATATATAATATTAAAACAGCAAATTATAAAAAAAAACAGTATTTGCCAATAATATAGAAATTCCCAGACACTATCCAGTCTGACATTGTACATTAAATATGTAATTATTTCAAATGTTTAAAACATAAAACTTTGACACTTTACACACATTATACATAAATGTATATCAGACATCTGTCATTAAAATTTCAGAAGGATATGCGACGTGGTATTAAATCAGCGGCGAATTCAAACCCTGAAGTGTATCGGATCTCTGTCTGCATTCGCACATTTCTGGCATGCACTTTTAAATCTGTTGCTGTTTAAAAACTATTTCATTTACGAGGTTGAAATTTTCATGACAGTTTTCTACTATTTATTAAATGATGTTTGTGAAATATGTCATAAATGTTTTAAACATTTTAAATAATTGCGAGGGTTATCGATTATGCTATAGGCACGTCATTATTACACTGGTGTATATACTGTGTACCTGACAATATCATTGACTGATTGATTGATTTATTTGATTGGTGTTTTACGCCGTACTCAAGAATATTTCACTTATACGACGGCGACGACCGTTGTGGTGGTAGGAGACCTCACTATATGGTGTATTCAGTAAAATCTTTTCTCGTTGAACGTCCCTATGTATTACGTTGAAATTATTTGTTCTTGTTCAGAGAGAAACTCCTAACTTGATCATGATGCATGTAAATACGCCCAACAAAACAGTCAGATGAGGTATGAAATCGAGATTTAGAGATTCAAACAGAAATATTTACAGTTTTTTTTTTAATGAAATGCGCTTGTCGATTAACTCTCCTGATTATGCGCCAGAAGAAAGCAGAGAATTGTCCCTTTTATCGGATTTGAATTAATGTTAAGTATAGTTATTTTATATGGCGCAATTTTTCCAGCAGGAAACCATTTTGATGGCAGAAATCAGTGCGAAAATTATCTCTGTAAAACAATACCAAAAAATAAACACTTCAACAACACAACACTTTTTACTTTCCCTCATGCCCGTGAGATGCTGACAAATCGTCGATATATATAACAAAACCTGAACAGCGGGGGCACGATTTAGGGTGAAAACTGGGTAAAATACTTTTAAAAAACTATTCCTGGACAGTTTTCTGTTGCTTTTCACTTACGGCAAAAACTGTTTTCTAACTTTATGTTAGAATTTATGTTCGCTTTAATGGAATAACTCTTATATTCCCAAATTCTTGAATTCTTAATTTTGTTTTTCAAGACTGATATGTCCCGCTTAATCGTACTACCTGATTTTAGCTTTCATATTATAATGATAAATTATTCAATCAAAATTTCTTAGAAAAACCTGTCGACCACCTTTGACATGCTTCAAAATGCCGCCAACTGTAATTAACAGCTCGCGCAACAGTAATAAGACAAAAAACAAAAACTACTTATCCGTCTTATAACTTTATATCAAGATAAGTCATGTGTGATTAAGCACGACTTCATGGTGTGACATATTAAAGTTGACACTGAATTACATCACATGTGAAAGGACACGAATATCTATATGTTTATTCATTCGCAACAAGGTAGCCCTATTTTACAGGTGCCCGTTCCTGTATATCTGTCCCTATGCCTGCTCCGAATTTCTGATGTATACGTTCAAAGTTTCCCCCGCAGTCGTATGAGTGACTACGGCGTAAAACACCAATCATATAAATAAATCAGTTAAAATTAATATACTGGTTCTTGGAATTTGATTTAGATATTATTATTATTATTATCCCCTTTTCAATTATCCTTTTCATTCAAAAATCAGTTGTTTTATATCATTTGTTTACATTCCATTATTAAGTTTCATTGAAAATTTGGATTTTATGTCTTTACTTTCAGTATTCCATGCAACATCATCGAAAATTGTTCCTTTTATGTTAGAAATTCCAGTGGTCTAATGTCATTGAAACATGTATATTTAACATTGATACTTAATGCCCTCTTTCTCATATCATTTAAGAGGACATTTTTGCTTAACTGTTATTTATCTGTTTCTTTTTATATATGAAACACAACATTACAATATTATTTACAGTTGCCCCTTTTGTTAAGTGAATTTTGTTAAAGTGTGTATTTTGTAGCACTAAGTACGTTTAATGTAGCACCATAAAATAAGCCAATTTGTAAAGGCTGTATAATTTAGCACCATAAAATAAGCCAATTTGTTAAGTGTGTATAATGTAGCACCGTAAAATAAGCCACATGGTTTTCGACTAGAGATACATGTAGTGCAGTCATGCATGTAATATACAAGACAAAACTGATTCAAATATGCAAGTATTTGTCGTCTATCACTGAATAATGACTCATGGGGCCCCAACACCGCTTTTCTGATAATGCTTCTGGGCCTCAACCAGGACATGTAAAAGTACGAGTCGAAGATGACCATCTTGTAATACTGAGCGAACTGTCAACCAGTTAAGGTGAACTGTCAACCAGTTAAGGTGAACTGTCAACCAGTTAAGGTGAACTGTCAACCAGTTAAGGTGAACTGTCAACCAGTCAAGATGAACTGTCAAACCACTTAAGATGACCAGCATACCATACTATACATGGTATAATTAGCATGTCAAAAAAGTATCTAAATCAGTTTAATCATATTTATTTCATTCAATTTGCATTGATATCTCTTTGGTTCACATGATTTAAGCGCTGGCTATCGGCGATTATCATGCGCTGGGTGTTCGGTACACCAGTCAAATAATTAAATAAGCAAGTGGATGTGTCAACTTAATCTACACATCTGATAGTCATAACCAGTGTGTAATAAGATCGGACAGATAGAGTCGTGCGTGTTAGACTCAGTGATGACTAGCACCCTATTTAGGCATCTAAGGTCTAATCCAAAAGTACAGTTTCTGATTGTCAGAAAACGGGGACACTAATGACACTGTCGTTAATTTGGTTCACGGATTATACTGAAAATAACAGCGGTGACACTAAAGCCCTTGTTCCAAGTATTGAAATTCTGGCCAGCTGAAAGTAGACAAACTGTTCCAATCTGATGTGCAAATCAGTACGTATTAAATGTGCGATGTAACATAAACTACTGATATTTGTGGGTAGCTCAAACTTTGGCTTCCTCTCCTATCTGCCAACAAGCTTCAGATGGTCCCGTTCTCTGCCCGAATTTCCTCTCACCACAATGCTGGCCGTCGTCGTATAAGTGAAATATTCTCAGGTACGGCGTAAACCACCAATTGTATAAATCAAATCAGTCAAACTTCGGAATCACTTCAAACCATTCCGTTACCCTGGTTTATTTTGGGCGCCCTGGTTTCCTTCTTGATTATGGCGGCGTTAAACAACAATCAAACCAATAAATTAAATAAATCAGTAAAAATTAACCAGTCAAGCAAATATTTGTTTACTCAAAGAAACTTTCGTTAAATCCAATGCCTGAGTGACGGCGGATTTAACGGGAGAGTTTCTAGGGTAAGAATTCTATCAGAATCGGTCATACAGGTGAGAAATAGCTGTATACATCAGTCTCCCATTACAACTGTGACTGTTTAATGCATAAACAACACTTTAATGTATAGTTCATATGGATGATTATGTGATGAAAATTCGTCATATAATCGGCCAGTCAGAATTTGACATGTTTAAATCTAAGTGGATGCTGCATCTTTCCCATATGCTTTCAGAAAATATTGATTTTCATGAAGAAAGAGATAATAAATCATGAAAAATGTAGTGCAATCGATACTTAATCACTCTCAGTCCCTAACGGAGTATCCAAAACTCAGAGACAGAACGAAGCATTCCATCCATGCATTTATTCACTGGTTGATCGTTCAGCTGGGCAGATCGGCGTTACAACGGAATTCCACCACAGCCACGACAGTGTAAGAGCGCCCCCTAGCTGGTGTGACCGAGGAATAGATCTATCTTCGGCGCCATGCCTGAACGAGTTCGTGACAGCTAAGGGGCGTGAAGAGTTTTATTATTTAACCAACACGATTGTATGCTAATTATTTATAGACACGTGGTCATTTTAAAAGAATAGCAGATGTGTAAATATTTGAAACTTTTAAGTTTTTAACAACATCTAACATTGATTTAATGTCTAATGCCTTGCTGAAGAGTTTTTCACTTATACATAACGGAGGCCTGGTTTGCCAGCTTGCATTTTCTGGTACCAAATTAACATATATAAAATTTATTAAATAATACATAAATACACATCTATATTTAAAGTCATGCAGTAATATAGTAATTAGCAGTAATCCCGTCAGATTTGGAGTGAACAGCGAAACAACTGAGAAAAGGTCGATTGCACTCTTTGAAAAATCCTTCTTTCCTCAAAAATTTCTTTCATGGTGTGAAGGCTGTTGTCCATGCGGGATTAGTTAGCACTTGTATTGCTTCTTTATGCAAACTGCTTTTTACATGTTTTGCTTCCGGAGATCTAGGCCGATTCAATGATTTTCTTAAACTCCTTTGCCCACTTTCCAAACAACAAAGGATTCATGAATGTAGCGTACAAGAAGACCAAAAAATAAATAAATAACTAAAATCTGACTCAAACGAAGTGTAAATTTTCACAAGGATTATATTTCAATTCACGGATGGTCAAATTCATTTTCAATTCAGATATTTAGTAGCTCGTTTGTTACTGCTGAGAAAAATGTTTGAAAGATGCTTTGGTGTTGTTACTATGTTTCAGTGACTGCATGGGTAAGCAGACAATCCCGTGTAACTGTGATTGTACTATTCAAGAATTTCAGCTTAACTTATTTTGTGATGAGATTGTTAACCAGTGCTTGTACTAATTAATACCATCAGGACTGTGGAATAGTGTATGTGAGAAACGCCAATAGATAACGTTAGCATATCCGTATTAATTTACCCTTAGTCTACTTTGCAATCTAAATTGCCTCAGAAAATAAAATCATGTGATATTCCCACAATACGCATTGTAGCAAAGACTGCACATTCCCATTGCTTATATATATATATCGGAAACTCATTCCCATAACGTCGCTATTTTCGCTCTGAGAGTAACCCAGGAGGAGCACACACATTCTTCAGCCAACACGATTGGTTGCACACCGATTACGCGCACGAATACCTCTGTGACGCGCGACAATGGTGGCCGCTGCGCTTGCATGCCGGACTACATTCACAGCTGCAGACGACTCGAGCTGACCCGTTCCCGCTGCATTATATCCATTACACGTCCTGGAAATGCCCTGCAGAAGCCCGAACATCTGATTTATCGTTTGTTCGTTGGGAACAACTTGGATTTACAAATAAGTCAGGGCGAATTTTTGGAAAAGGTGGCGATCTTTTATAACAACTTGTTGGGTAAGTAAGGACTTATTATTCACCGGTCTCACTTTTATCACACAGTCTTGGGTCTATTTCCCTGCAGTTAATTACGAAATGATAATCCGCTTTAGTTTAAGCCGGTTAAATTTGGCTGTCAAGAGCGTGAGGCTCATAAACCTGCCAAAATAACCCTAAAATTTAAACACACGCCCAAAGACTCTTTCTTTTATTTATTGCTAGTGTAATAACTGATAACAGACAAACTATATGCTAAATCTCTGGGGCCACTGTTGCGGTAAGGTTCGGTTAGGCGCAAGTTCCTGGTTTAAATGTGCTTGTGCCTTCTCGGTGTGAGGTCTGCCTAAGCCTAAAATGAATACCTGCTGAATTCTCTGTAAGAGCTTAACGATTACAGAGATGCTCAGCTAATCGTGAAGTTTAAAACCATGAATTGGTGCAACTTTTTTTTGTTAATTTGTTACACATGACCGACGCCTTCGGATTAATTTCGCGTTACAATTAGTTGTTTGCGGTCGGGATTTATAATCGTTGTGTTTAATTTATTTACAGGGCCTTTGCCTTGAACAATACCTACCAGTTAATTAATCAGTGATGACTGATGAAGGCGATACATTACAGTTGGTCTAAATTTGTAATATATATATATATATATATATATATATATATATATATAATAAAAAAAACAAACAAATGTAATAACGCGGCGTATGTGATTGTTAAAATCAACAGGAACACCTAGAATGATAGTTGCCCTAAAATCAGATTCAAAATCCTCCTTTTGTTTATTAATTTTTTCTCTTTGGTGATATATTTCTGTTGTTAGATTTGAACTGTACCACATCGTCCCAAGATCGTCAAAAACGGCGTAATATACTACCCAGAGCGTTTAGATAAAATTGTTTTGCAGGAAACATAAATGGGTGGGCCCCCGATTTTCTCCCACCATAATGTTGGCCGGCATCGTATAAGTTAAATATTCTTGAGTACGGCGGGTTCAGAAGGATTGCCAGATACTTTTCGGCACACGGGCTTTACTCAGCATGCAATTTCCACCACGGATTAAATTGAAAAAAAAAATTCCTAGAGACAGCGTTAAAAACTAATTAAATATAAAAATAAATCATCTGTTTCGTAAGCATGCATTTAATGCTAACAGAAGTATAGCCCATGTGCCTTGTTATTCTAAGCAAAGAAGACCAAAAGGTTTTGGAAATATTTATACAGTGGTCTTGTATTCTTAAAATAAAGTTTTCAAAGAATGAATGACCAAACTTTTAGAAGTAAAAATTTACCATTTTACAAAACGTTGTCATAGTTTTGAATGCATCCTGACACTGATTTCCTTTGTAAAAAAGAAGGCATAAATTTTGGCGATTTTAATTTTTCAAATCACTGCAATGTTGCCAATAGAAACTATCGTATTTCTTATCTATTCCTTTTGTATATCAGACAAGAGCTGCTAAAACGCTACTCTGGATAGTGTTTAAATCTGCCATATGTGTGTTAAGTTTAGTCTTGAAACGTGAAACGTTTATTATTGCTCATAGTTTTACTCAACTCTCTTTCTCTATTACTGATTCTACAGGTCTTATTGTGAATAACAATAACAATAACAATTAGCTATTTATCTTTAATATATTTTATTATATTTCATTACTTTGCATGCCTTTATTCTTATTTATGCTATATCTGGAAACAAAGATTTTCTCGTTAATATGTTATATATGTACTAATATTCCTTGAAAACAACATAAAGTTTGAAACTGCAGTTGGCACATAACAGAATGTAGAAATTTGAGAAGGCGTTTTATTATTTTTTTCATATATATATATCGCCCGATATCACATTTGATGCTCGATGAACAGTGCGAAGTAATTTATTGATTAGGATTTAAGTAATGTTTTATATTTCTGATCTGTAATTTAATATTGGCAGTACTTCAGTACTGTTACAGTGGCATTATTGTTGACGGCGTTTTGCGCCGCTTTTACCGCGGACTGCCTTGAGACTGCATAAATAGCCTTTGAAGTCTCACATCACAGCACTGAAAATATTAGTCTGTTAAATTTAAATTTTTCGTTTTATTCGAAAGAGGCACGTTTTATAAACGAAAAATATGAAAAATACTATATAGCTATACACTTTTGTTCCACAATTTTGGGCATTGTTACAACTTAGACATTGTCATAAACAGACCGATTAAAGTATAACTACACTCCAAACATTAATCTGTTTAATTTAACAGAAGGTGTATTGTCTGAGTGATGTCAGAATGTGTTCTGGAAAACACAGTATTGTGTCACATTCAACATAATAGTCTAATAGAATCTTTATGTTGAGTTAACCGAATATGTGTGTTACACTGAGTAATAACAGAATACATTCTAGCATCACTCAGATAACAGACTCTCTATTACATTTAACAGATTATTTTTCTTTAGTGAACGTCGATGAGTAAAAGTTTATATTTCAAACAATGCTTAAAATTTGTGACTAAATAGTAAACTGAACCAAATTGTAAACAAATCGTAATTGATTCAAACTCGATCCCGATGATTGTATTCTCTGTTTGATGTATTTATTTATTTGATTGGTGTTTTACGCCCTACACAAAAATACTTCACTTAATCTTTCTTCATACTTCATCTTTTATCCTAATATTATGATACTACATGTATTACCTGCATAGATCGAGATCCGGAAATAGTCCGTTGAAGGAAAATGTCCAGAAAGCAAAATGGTTAACTGATTATTCCAATAACCCATACGGGTATCATGGTGAATGCATGCGCTGACAGACTTTTGTCATATCGTCCTTGCACGCAAATCTCAATTTTAATACAAAACCCTGATATAGAATCAAGGCGATACTATGCGTGTTACAGATGAAAGTCAACATACAATATGAAGAGACATCAACAGGTTTGGAGCAAATATTGCCTGTGATACGGTGTGTTCATGTGGTGTATATGTTTTTTGTTTTATTTTTTTCTGTTTAGATTTGTGACGTTTGATAAATTATTCCCCCGGGCTCTGCCCGGTTTCCTCCGTCGTATAAGTGAAATGTTCTTGAATACGGCGTAAATCACATCAAATCTGATAAATTACATTCAACATCACTGCATCTTTTTCAGACTAATTCGGCCTAATCCATTGTGCTATAGGGGACGTACAAGTCGCTGCTTTTTAAGCATTTGCATGAACAGTTAGAATAAAACCTTAACTGAGGTAAACTGAGAAGAGGCCGCATTTCATCGGTTACGTGTGACCATTTGTTAGCTGCCACACCATCCATTATAAGTGTATTATCCGTGTGTGTAAGTGAAGGATTCAGGAGACTCTGGAGAATGTATCTTACTTCAGTTCCATATAATAGCGGTATAGTGAATACCTCGATGATACATATACATTGCTATAGTGAATACCTCTATGCTACATATACATGGGTATAGTGAATACCTCTGCGCTACATATACATGGTTATAACGAATACCTCGGTTCCACGTATTCATGGTTATAACGAATACGTCGGTTCCATATATTCATGGCTATAGTGAATACCTCGATGCTACACGCATATGTATACATTTACTAATTTCTAATGGTGTAGATATTGATTACAGATATATTATACAATTACATCGTTTTACACAAGACATACAGCCCATACTACACTTTTATTTGTATTTACTCACTGTAGACTGGATTATAGATACTATATTCAGTCGGGGTACTCATGGCTTTGTCCTGATATATCGTGTATTCCGGATTATCCACAGCTTTATATTGATATCACGTGTATTCCGGATTATTCATAGCTTTATATTGATATCACGTGTATTCCGGATTTTTCCTAGCTTTATATTCATATCACGTGTATTCCGGATTATTCACAGCTTTATATTGATATCACGTGTATTCCGGATTATCCACAGTTTTATATTGATTCCGGATCATCTACAGTTTTATATTGATAGCAGGCGTATTCCGGATTGTCCATAACTTTTCCCTGATATCACGGAATAACAAGGTGACCTCATCTTTTCACATCCCGTATTTTACACAAGGATTATATGTATACATGTTCACTGATCATGCCAGATCAGTGGCCAACGATTTTGGACTTTTTCTTTTACCGGTTGACGAGTGATGTGCGAATGTCGAGTTTCATTCAGAAATAAATTGATTCATTAGTCATTGATTTTCAGATGTCTTTATAGATATTTCTGCTGATGCTCAAACGAACAATTATAGCATTACTGAACTCGCGAAGCAGCGCATTTTTCCATATTGTACATAATAAATGTAGCCATATACCATCTTAATTTTCGGGTGTAGTAAGATGTTGATTATTTTTTGTCGTTAACATTTGCAAAAACGACAAATACAAATGAAGCAAACTGCGTTGTATGACAGCAGCGACGACGGTATACTAAATAGCATTAGTTTAAGAGAAGACGAGAATGTCACCACATATAGTGAGAATAACTCAGATCTGACTGACTTACATGGTCTTCAGGCACACTGTTTCTGCATGACGAGAGCGCACCTGCGTCTGTTGGTGAAGCCCTTGGTCCTGAAGTCTAAATGATACTCTTTGCCAGCAACCTGCGGATGGTCGTGGAATTCTGCCCAGCCTCTGTCTGTCTGGTTTCCTCCCACCATAATACTGGCTGGCGTCGAATAAGTCAAATATTCCTGAGTACGTCGTAAAAGACCATCCAAATAAATAAATGATTAAATAAATAATAAAGGAATTTAAACATGAAATTCTTCTTCACCTCAGTATATTTCAACCATCGAACATACGCCATTGTTAAGAAAACTTTAGTTTCAGCTGCGACGAAAGCAATATGGGAAAACGACGTTGTTGTTGTTATTTTTGGGAATAAATGACATTATTTTCGTTCTACATGTAGATCATGAAGTGTATTTAAATTGTGAAATACGCGTGCGTCACAGTTTGTGGCCTCACCTAGGTTGTCTGTTCTCGTTATTGTTCAGCAGCGTGTATTTATCTTTACAGTCGGTATATTAACTCTGCATGGTCGAGTTTATTGGTAATCCAAAGAGACATTTGCATTTCTGCCAAGGCTAACATGAACTGCAAGTAGAATAAATGATTGAGCGATTATGGCTTAACCCCCATGGCGACAATATTGCAACCATGTTGAAAACATTACAACCAGAGTCTTTCTGACCGATTTTTGACCTGCCGACAGTTGAATTTGAACTCGGATTTCTCATATAAATGTTATTTCATCTGCATGTCGTCGTGGCCGTGTTGGCTTACATGAACAGGTGTTACATCACCTGAGTTTATTAACACGTTGGAATGTCTGTTCTGATTAGGACGATCTGACCACAACGTGCCAGAGACACTTATTGCGTATTTGTCTACAATGCGCCAGGGTCGTATGAAGGCCACCACTGATTGCAGTCCACATATTTCGGGAGAAGAAAGTTGCTTTTAAAAATTAAACATCGTGACATTACGGCAGTAATGATAAAAGTATTTCTTCACCCCATTGTGTCTTGTTTTTAGATGTGAGGTAATAGTGCTTTTTATGTTTCCCAAAAAATGTACGGCCATTTTACTGTTCGACCGTTAGGGAATACACGTGCACGTTTATTCCGCAATAGTCAGTAGTAAGTCATCTTTTGCTACTGACTGAGGTAAAAGTCATCTTTCAGTACCGACTGTGGTAAACTCAGTAGGCCTATTTCACCGATTACGTGTGACCATTTGCTCAGCTATCACACACACCTTTAATTACACTCCAATTTACCCAACCGCCCTTGTTAGCGATGCCTGGGTGGCAGCAAACGCTTGACAACGCTTTCTTGTGTGGTCTTCCTTTATGTTTACGCGATAACCACTTTGTCTTCCACCAGTGTGACGAATGTCAAACATTAGAGTATTCACCGGTAATGCGTTTACTTTTACTGGGCACTCCAGTTTGCCCACACCCAAAACAGTGGCCGCCATCGTAGATATGAACAATCCTTGAGTGTGGCGTTAGATAAATAAATAAACAAACAAACAAATAAAACAGTGTATACATCAGAAAATTCTACCTTGTAACACTTGAAACACTGTCTGTATTACTGCTCACGGGTTATTTTAATTTATCGGAATGTTTCACTGAGTGTGTTATTGTGGCAAGTTTTGTCTGTAACTGTTTGCTTTGATGCTTGGCTAGCTGTGTTTTTTTTGGTGTTGTTGTTTTTTTTTTTTTTTTTTTTTGGAAACAGATCCTTCCACATTTCCATAAGAAGTACTGTCAATAGTGGAAAGTCGTTGGCGTTATAATTTGATATTTAAACAACGTTTGTCTCAACAGTCATGCAACAGTCGTTCAGGATCTTTTACTGAAGAAAACAGAAAAAGGGGGCGTGTAGATTATTAAGCCTTAAGCAATCATGATATCAACACCCGTATCGGAGGTGTGATGATGTGTTATATTTAAGATGAAAATTTTGACACATGCGCAACAATTTATGGCCTGGAGATAAAGCTTCATGGCCGAGGCGACCGTCTTAAGAATTCACATCGCCTCACATCCGGTGGTTGAGCAATGTCGCGCGACCTCGCACGGAAATGAAATGTACAGCTTTGTTTCACAAGTTGTCGGTGTTAAATGAGAGGATAATCTCCTTTGTCTTGGGTATCATTGGATCTAAACAACCGGTGATTCTATTCCAGTTCTATCTTAGATCTGATAATGACCTTAAACCTGTCACTGATTCAATTTTGTTCAGTTTTTGCAATCTATTATATGCCCGTGAATAAGTCTAGAGGACAAGGATAATGCACGCATGAATATCTCACTACAAGGTGGAACATCCTGACAAGGGCTGTACGTGGAACATTCTGCCAACGGCTGTACGTGGAACACTCTGATAAAACTGTAGATGGAACATTCTGACAAGAGCTGTACGAGGAACACTTTGACCACGGCTGTACTTGGAACTCTCAGATAAGGGCTGTAGGTGAAACACTCTGATAACGGATGTACGTGGAACATTCTGACAATGGCTGTACGTGGAACATTCTGACAACGGCTATACGTGGAACATTCTTACAACGGCTGTGCGTGGAACATTCTGACAACCTGTGTATGTGGAACATTCTGACAATGGTTGTGCGTGGAACATTCTGGCAACCTGTGTATGTGGAACATTCTGACAATGGCTGTACGTGGAACATTCTGACAACGGCTATACGTGGAACATTCTGACAACGGTTGGACATGTGACATTCTGATAACGGCTGTACATGCAACATTCCTACAACGGCTGTACGTGGAACATTCTGACAACGGCTGTACGTGGAACATTCTTACAACGGCTGTACGTGGAACATTCCAACAACGGCTGGACGTGGAACATTCTGATAAAGGCTGTACATGGAACATTTTGACAACGACTGTACCTGGAATGCTCTGACAACAGCTTACGTGGAACACTCTGACAATGGCTGTACGTGGAACATTCTGACAACCGTTGTACATAGAATACTCTGACAATGGCTGCACATAGACTAATCTGACAACGGCTGTACGTAGAACACTCTGACAACGGCTAAGTACATCCAGCGATTCAGAAATGCCTTTCTTTTAGTGACAAAATATTTATTATAAATGAACATCCAACAGCTATAACTAAAGTTCTATCTTAGATCTGATAATGACCTTAAACCTGTCACTGGTTCAATTTTGTTCAGTTTTTGCAATCTGTTATATGCCCGTGAATAAGTCTAGACGTCAAGGATAATGCACGCATGAATATCTCACGACCAGGTGGAACATTCTGACAAAGGCTGTACGTGGAACATTCTGACAACGGCTGTACGTGGAACACTCTGACAACCGCTGTACGTGGAACACTCTGACAAAGGCTGTACGTGGAACATTCTGACAACCGCTGTACGTGGAACATATTGACAACCGCTGTACGTTGAATATATTGACAACCGCTGTACGTGGAACACTCTGACAACGCCTGCACATAGACTAATCTGATAACGGCTGTACGCAGAACACTCTGACAGCGGCTCAGTACATTGAGTGATTCAGAAATGCTGTTCTTTTAGTGACAAAATATTTATTATACATGTACATCCAACAGCTATAACTAAAGTTCTATCTTATATCTGAGGATGACCGTAAACCTGTCACTGATTCAGTTTCGTTCAGTTTTTGCAATCTATTATATGCCCGTGAATAAGTCTAGAGGACAAGGATAATGCACACATGAATATCTCACGACCAGGTGGAACATTCTGACAAGGGCTGTACGTGGAACACTCTGACAACCGCTGTACGTGGAACACTCTGACAAAGGCTGTACGTGGAACACTCTGACAAAGGCTGTACGTGGAACACTCTGACAACCGCTGTACGTGGAACACTCTGACAACGCCTGCACATAGAATAATCTGATAACGGCTGTACGCAGAACACTCTGACAGCGACTCAATACATCGAGTGATTCAGAAATGCTGTTCTTTTAGTGACAAATCTTTATTATACATGTACATCCAACAGCTGTAACTAAAGTTCTATCTTATATCTGAGGATGACCGTAAACCTGTCACTGATTCAGTTTTGTTCAGTTTTTGCAATCTATTATATGCCCGTGAATAAGTCTAGAGGACAAGGATAATGCACACATGAATATCTCACGACCAGGTGGAACATTCTGACAAAGGCTGTACGTGAAACACTCAGATAAGGGCTGCACGTGGAACACTCAGATAAGGGCTGTACGTGAAACACTCCGACAAGGGCTGTACGTGAAACACTCAGATAAGGGCTGTACGTGGAACACTCAGATAAATGCTGTACGTGGAACACTCTGATAACGGCTGTACGAGGAACACTTTGATAGTGGCTATACGTTGGACATGCCGACCACAGCTGTACGTGGAACATTCTGACAACGGCTGTACGTGGAACATTCTGACAACGGCTGTACGTGGAATATCCTGACAACAGCTGTATGTAGAACACTCTGACAACGGCTCAGCACATCCAGTGATACAGAAATGATGTTCTTTTAGTGACAAATCTGTATTATACGTGTACATCCAACAGTTGTAACTAAACTCGTACGTTAAATTATAGATCGGCATAAGACTTCTCTTTGCATGATTCCGGCCTAATTTCATACTTTCTCCGTTCTTTCTCATATACCTTCTCAGTTGCTTGGTTTGTGTTATACGTCGTTTTGGGAATTGGCCTTGCGATTATTGACCTGGAACTTCCTTATCGGTCCACGGCCGGCGTAAGAAGGTCTGTTTTGCTGCATTGTCGACTGGAGCATTGTTTTGTGTGCGCGTGCGCGCGTGTGTGTGTGTGTGTTTTTTTTTTTTTTTTTGTATTTTCTTCTGAAAGTAAATGGTTTTCAGTGATGTGTCCCATATGTATTCTATAAACTTTTGCATTGGGAGATGCAGACAGCGAAACAAACATTGACGTTGAGTACTTTATCAATAGTCGACCAGGAAGAGCGTGTCTTGGTTTCTTGTGTTCATGTATACATGCAGTCAGTTATATTTGTTAAATTAAAGTCATTAAACTTGATTTATTGTGTTTAATTGGAATTTAACACTACAATGGCTGACAGCGGGATCCATGATGACGAGAGATCTATTTTGTATAGTGACTTTGACTGTGTTTAAATGATCCCATATATCCGTTGTCCGTCAAATATTTATTTCCAGTTACATTCCACGAAGGAAAAAATTGCGTTGCTATTTTGTGGCAAAAACCGTTAAATTTTGTGAATTATGGGCAAGGCCAATCTTTACAGAAATAAACAACTGAGCAAAGACCAAGCATTTTCAGCAGAAAACAAAAAAAGACGAAGAAAAAATGTAAACTTTTATTTGACAGGGTGCTCACCACGTCAACGAGACTCAACACTGAGTCTCCTGTCTGAAAAAGACAGAAGTAAGCTAGCAAAAACGGTCATTTGGTAATCTCGTAAAACGCCCTAAATCTCATAATCACCATTCCTGTGGTTGGAGAGACGCCTAAGCAACATGTGTTTGTCCCTTTGTGATTTTATCTGCCAAATTCCGCAAAATATTATTCTTTTGTTTTGAGATATTTTTGCACGTCCACAGGATAGGTTGGTTCTGCAAGTCGCGTCAGTTTTGTCTGACGGTAAAAGATAATAGTGATATATTTATAGCTGTCACTTGTGACTAAGCTTCTGGTCTTTGTATTTCTTTTTTTTGTTTTTGTGAGATGACTCTGTCCACAAAAATTCTTCAAACCTTAAACCGAATTTTTCACATTTCAACATATATATATCGTCTTGTGTTAGCGTGTATGGACATGAAATTTAATGCTATGAATATTCATGACTTCTTCAGTGATTCGGTTATTTTGGCAGAGAACCCCATGATTCTTGCAGTATACATCTATACCTAATAAGTCAACACCGTCCAGTTTCCTCCCACTACAATGCTGACCACCGTTGTATAAGTTAAATAGCCTTGAGTACAGCGTACAAAACCAATCAAGTAAATACATGTCAACATTGTCTCTCTTGTGGAGAATCTAACATACATGTACGTGCATTCAGCGGACGATGTACGTAAGTCACAAGTTGCTCCACGAAAATGCATTGGCTGGGTAAGATACAACATTTATTCTTTTCTTCTCAATGTGTAACCACTGATATACCCAAAACAAGTAATGCCAATTTTTTTACAAAGCGTCAAAACTTGCTCTACATGTTATGTTTTCAACTATACACGTTCGCCTTTCTTACATATCTAACACCAAACATTACTTGTTTTATTTTTTTTTTTTTGTTATTATTTATTTGATTGGTTTTTTACGTCGTACACAAAAATATTTCATTTATACGACGGCAGCCACCGTTATAGTGGGAGGAAACCGGGCTTGGCACGGTAGAAATCCACGACCATCCGCAGGTTGCTGCCAGACTTTCCCAGTTACGAACGGAGGGGAAACCAGCATGAACTGGACGTGAACTCACAGCGAATGCATTGGTCAGAGGCTCCTGGTGAAAGTTGTATACTTGTTACCGAAATATTAATCCCATAATCTGTCTTTCACATGCACATAATCTTTATATTCCTATATATTAGGCGCCGGACTAAAATAAAGGTGATAAAAAACTTTGTCGAAACAAAATTAGAGAGGGATCGGATTATCAAAGCTTTAAACCCTAAATCTTTTTTAAATTTTCACGGTCGAGTGAAACTCAAAACATGTATTTAACAGTATGTAGGTCATGGTTTAATGTGATTTATATAAGCGTTTCTGGCCTCAAGCTATGTATATGTTTAGGATAAGATGCAACTGCGACACCATAATTGCTTAGTAATTTCCATGCAACGATGCCCTATATAGTGCTCTGAGGCAACTGCATTTAATAAATGTTGTTAATGTTTAATAAAACGTACAATGAAATGTCAGAATTTTGCATGTAGTAAGGAAAACACAAGAGCTGAATTTCCATCAATGACAGAGCAGGCACAGACAGATTTTCGTGACCACGATTCAACTTTCACGTGTGCCTGTTCATTCCATAAAATAGCGTTTAACAAACCAAGTTAAACTAACTCCGCGATATAGCAGCACGATTCACCGTAAATCTGCTTATCTGTGCTTCCACATCGTTCTCTGTGTCCCTCTATATCGCGTCTAACTGTGCGTTACAGATTGTCTTCTGCTCCAAGTATTTAACCTGGCCTCTGTTCCAGTTCACATCGTAATCGCACCAACATGCCAAGCTGTTGCCAGCAATGGAGTGAATATCCAAGGCCCATGACAATGGAGTCTATCATTTTCGCGTCTAGCTGACAGTCCGTTGTTTCCAGAGCCGTCCTCTTGAAGCCGAGCACAGGCTAATCACAACAGCTTTCTCTTGACACTACAGACGGCGTACATGTATGCTGATAGCGTCCTCAAAGGTTCTTCTGCAAAAGGAACCTTCGCAGTTCGAATTTTTCTCAGAATTTATGGAGGATTTTTGCAGAGAACTTTTGTTGCATGGCTTCTTCTTTCCTTTAAATATGTTTTCTCTGCACGACAGAGCGTTAGCTGGTATTCGACCCTGTGTAACGGGTAACGTACGGTCACTTTATACATGTTTATATATATATTTTACACTCATAAACCTGATGTGTTAAATTTAACAGAAACTTAACAGAAATTGAATGATGCTAGAACGCATACTGTTATTGCAGCAAATTGTTCTATTAAATATAACACACATGTTCTATTAAACCAACATAATGATTCCATTGGACTAACAGGATATTACGTTGAATATGACACAGCATTATGTGTTAGTTAAAGAGAATACATTCGAGCATCACTCAGGCAACAGACATTCTGTTAAATTTAACAGATTAAACTATATATATGATAGTGTTTTTCAAATTTTTCGTTTACACAACATATCACGTTTAAATTGTTCAAACTGAGTTTAATAATCACAATATTTGCCATTTTGTTTGGAAATAACTAAATAACGATGCGTATAAATGCCAAAACAATGGCACCATTAGTTATAAACTGAGTTATACAGTACATTCCATTGGAAGAAAAAATATAGTTATTTGAAAGAATTGGACAGTTTAAAAACTGAGTATAAGCAGGTAATTCCGGATGTAAACTAGAATCCGTCAATGTCTGCTTTCCCGTAATATACTGACTTGTTACAAACGCGCGAATGAAGGGATGAAAACAAGGAGCTCAAACAATGTACTCAATAAAGCCTTCAGAGAAACGCTCTCGGCAAAATTTTGGAAGCAATATTCTCTACAAAGCCATGTTCTCAAACGAAAATGTCAGAACAAATTTGCCAAGAAACCTCTCAAACACAAAGTTGTCAACAAATTGTTCAGATCAGTACTTTTAACAATTTTCTCCAAGCAATATTCCAAAGAAAATTCGTAAAAAAAAGGTTTCGCCGGAAACTTCAAAACAATATTCTCCAGAAGACGATCCAATTGTTCTCAGCGAAACCCTCAAAACAGTGTTCTCCAAAAATATCAACCTCTCTCACATAAATTAATGCACTCGAACTGGGTGAGGTATTTTTTCTGTATAGATACTCTATTTATGCTATCATTTATCACACCTGTTTATGCAATTCGTCTTAACCCGAGGCTAGTGGGCGTATCTGTATCCTCCCGGAAGGTACATAGCAATGAGAACGCTTGCAATTAGATGACAGACACAACATTTCTGCTATAATATACACATAACCTGAATATTATTTTCAAGAAGATTTGAAAGCAGCTTACATAAAACTTTGCCAGAAGACAGTCACTTACTACGGCATGACCTTTATTCGTGCGGCGCTGATAACTTTGAGCCATTCCTTTTATATATGATATACTTAATGGGGGTATACGACGGCATGAGGTTTCGCACATGTTGTTAGGATTTGTTTTGGGTGTTATTCTGCGGTGAAAAATTTGTTTTGTTATTGTTGATTTTGGAGTGTCCATTTATTTGGTGGAATGATACTGACATGTCTAGCTGACACGATTGTAACGATTTTCCTACGCTATCTAGAGATATCTAAGAAACTGAGTCGGTTGTGTTTCTTTTTATGCGTGTAATATAATCAGATAATTTTGCGATAGTCCTCTAAAACTACGCATTCTTATACCATATCGAGACTTTCGCCCGAGATTATACCATATATCCACAGTGTACCCGTTACCACAACTCAATTCTCCAACTGTGCTTCAAGATGTAGCTTTCACGAAGCCTTTAATCACCATTTCTGTACGATATCATGGCATACAAGACTTCTAATCACTCTTTCTGTCCGATATCATGGCATACAGGGCTTCTTGTCACCATTTCTGACTGATATCATGGCATACAAGACTTCTTATTATCCTTTCTGTACGCCATCATGGTTTTCTAAATGTCATACAATACCACCTTCCCTGATGTATCTAGCGCTCGCCCAGCCTACAACCATTCCCTAAGTCACACCTTTCGGATATACTTGTATTATTGTGACAGCTCTCTTTAAAAACTATCATAATTTCGGATATATTGTCTCTTTCTACCATTGTTGGGTATAAAATAAGCCTGTGCACTCGTTGTCTACAACTGTCCTCTCAGCCTATGCTTCCTGATATGCCTGTACAGTATTGCCGCTTTTTACCATTTTACGGAACATATACACTTGGAGCACCAATTGACTTTCAAAACTATGGTTTCAAATATACTTATATCGAATTGTCACTTTCTACTATTTTATGGTATATACACCCGGGTGCCCATGTTTCTATACAACTGTGTGTAAACAGTGTTTGTCTTTAAGCAGTTTTTTAAAACAACTATTTACTCTCTATACCCTGAGTCTTATTATGTGTAAATTTGAAAGCTATCATTTTGGATGCCGCCATCAGTCAGTATTAATAGTAGATCATGCCCAGCGTCCGTTTCATACAACTGTCTCCCAAGCTAAGTCTCCATACCCGAGCCCTCGTTGCACAAAACTAGCGAGCCTGTATATAGAATTTCTCTTGATCGGTATTCTCTTCAAGTGGTATTTTCTCCCTAATTCCCTGCTAATGGGACACTGGCTGTATACTTTGTCAACCACTCCAGAACATGGTCCCATTATGTAATGTGAACGACCGACGAGGTGTATTATGTTTCGGACGCTTTGCTTCGCGCGTATAGATATGCCTGTCAACCACTGGCTGTGTATTTGTTCTGTTTAGGTCAATCTCTCCACAAACACTTATGTCTGAGTACATGTCTCTTGCACCCGTTCAGCCGATATGAGCACATCAGAACAAGGCCAGCCCAAAGTAAACGTTTGTGTTCAAGTGCAATGCGATGGGCGGTGGTTTATGGCAAGCCCTTTTGGTATTTATTCTTTAAATATGTATTTATGTGCCAAAGAACTGTACAATTATTTTGCGTATAAACTTTGATAATAAACGTTTGTATTCAAGTACAACACGATTGGCGGTAATTTATGTGTACAAAGGATAAATATGCCCAAAGGTTTTCCACATATGTACAAAAGCATTGATGATATATATGGACAGTTGTTTCCACATGTACCTAAAACTGCAGCGATTTATACTTAATTTTGCTTAGTTGATGTTTGTGAAATTGTGACAAGGCGAATCCTCCAGTGACTTGATAACAGTTTGACTAGAATGGGATAATCCACTGATTTACCTTCCAATCATATTCAGTGTTTATTTATTTATTTATTTATTTGATTGTTGTTTAATGCCTTACCCAAGAGTGTTTCATACGATGCAGCGCCCAATTTCATGAGTGGAGAAAACCATAGTCCCAGGGTTAAACCACTGACAAGTTATTAACAGAATTCTCCACGTGTGACGTACATATGTACTTATGCACACCATACTGGTGGAATACACATGGTCTTCTTTGTACGCTACTGACTACATATAGCTGCGCACACGGCGCACACAACAGCTTCTCGTCACGGAAGAACAATGCCACAAAGGCATTTCAAATTTAAAAACTCTGCACAACATTCTGTTTGTGGTACTGAATGTTAAAATATGGATACATTTGTCTGACGATAGCACTGATGAGGTGGACAAACTTGTATTTTATAAAGCTGAAAAAGAAGCCTCAAGATAGTATTTCAAATTCTGATTTAAGTCAAAATTTGAAATACGACATTGGAGCTTATTTTAGAGCAAGATTTTTAAAACCACATAAATATAATCGGAAGACAAATGTGTCAAACATTTTTCAGAACCAAACAAGAATACCCCCCCCCCCCCCACTCCCCCGCGTGACGAGAAGCGGTTGTGTGCGCCGTGTGTTTTGAGGAATCGGCCCCCAGTGACAAGAAGCGGTTGTGTGCGCCGTGTGCTTTGAGGAATCCGTCCTAGGCGTCAAATTCAGTGTTGAGGCATTGCATAAAACTATAGCAGGAAAACACAACGGTTTTTACCAGTGGCCTAAAGCGGGGGTTTCATTTGCCTTGATTACAAAAGCCATAATTCCAGTTGTTTATTCAATATTAGGCAAAAGATAAGGTAAATAATGAATAGTGCTCGGGCAGCTGAGAAGGGGATAAAACGGGCTGAGCGAATCACTCCAACCCTGCCTGGATTTGGGATTAGCCCCTTTGCCCTTTGAAGCTCTCAGAGGTTCACACAATCGGAGGAATAACACAAAATACGGTTTATTGACCGGATTAATTAAACGGCAATTAAGCCTCATCCGAAGGGTCCGATGCGCTCACACAGCCTTGTGTTTGCTGGGTGCATCGCTCTCTGGTACCCGCCCCACTCGCGGAACGGCAGACACCGCTCCCAGGCGAGCCGTTTGAAAGGGGTCCGGATTAGCGCTATAGAACACGAGTTAAAACTCAAACGGGCCCGCATATATAAGCCCTATAGTCAGCTGTAATGCACTGCTAATTCTGTGTAAATTTATTCAGAGTTTTTGTATTAGTACGTGAGAAAAAAATGAGGCGACGGCGACGTGTGCATGGAAAAAAAATCAGCTGTGTGAACACCCATGTACTATTATAGGCCTGTACACATGGACTCGCCGTTAAAAAAAATAAAATCGCTCCGATTTTTACATGTACCCATAATGCGGATAAGACATCTGAATGCGAGTACGGGTGAAGTTCCCTTTTGAAAAGGCCTTGTTCGCGTGGGGCGGCTAGATCCTTTGACGTCAAAACTTAACGGGAGGATTCAATGGCTTTTGAATATACTTCTGAAGATGTTACCATTGAGCTTTAGGAATTGCTAGGGTCTGTAATTCTCTCGCCATTGCAGCTTAGAGTCCTTTGAATAACAAATCCTGACCATAAACAATTGTGATAGTTGGCGAATGGACTATCTTTATCCCCGCCGACACTTTCCGCTTGTAGCCGGCTGTGTTAGCTCGTGGAACTCTTTCTTTGTATCGCCTCTTCCCGCCTGCACTTTTACTGTTAGAATTTATTTATTTATTTGATTAGTGTTTTAAGCCGTACTCAAGAATATTTCACTTATACGACGGTGTCCAGCATTACGGTGGGTGGAAACTGGGGTTTTCCAGCATTATGGTGGGAGGAAACGATGGTTTTATTGCATACCATCGAGGTGTGCAATAAAGCGATGATTACTAGTACAACTAGGCCTATAGTATTTCTGGTATATTAGTAGAAAACATTAAATATCTTGAAAACATAGTTCGGCCGAGCGCTTTACAGTTTGATATTTATGTGAATGTGAAAGACAGTGGCAAGTCAACTGCACAAAATGACTTTACCTGCACAGTAAATATACACCTCGTAAATAATATCCACCTGATCAATAGACGTTTTCACCTGATCAGTATCCACCTGGTCTATGTCCACCTGGTAAATAGGCCTATCAACCTGGTAAATATTCACCTGGTCAATAACCACCTGGTAAATAGGCCTATCAACCTGGTAAATATTCACCTGGTCAATAACCACCTGGTAAATAGGCCTATCCAAATGGTAAATATTCACCTGGTCAATAACCACCTGGTAAATAGACCTATCCAAATGGTAAATATTCACCCTGTCAATAACCACCTGGTAATTAGGCCAGTCCACCCGGTAAATATCCACCTGCTAAATGTGTCCACCTGACAAATAGTATCTACCTTAGAGGAAATAATAACATTACATTCGAAGCTAACAAACTTTTTTTTATTTATTTGATTTGTGTTTTACGCCGTACTACTTGTTTACAACTAATGGTATTTGTCTGTAACAGTGATGCTGGTCGATGAATTTGTTAACCTTGGAATGGTGCTGATTTTGCCACATTAATATTACATTTGCAGCAGGGGTTATTGTATATTTAGACTTAAATTGTAAGACTAATTATATTTGTTATATATAGGTGTAAAATAGGCGTAGTCTTCACAAAATCAGATTAGATCGAGAAAATTTACATAATTATTCAATTGGTGTTTAACGCTGCTTACCACGGTACCGAACAATACTTGACTTACATGTGCAACCGTGATAAGGCGTTTTGCTTTTTCTCACAGTAAATTCCCGCCGATCAAACCACCTGACTGCAGCGGATTCCACAAGCGATGGAATCGTCTTTAACACAATAATCAGTAACATGATCTATACTAGCATTAACAGAAACTCACGACTATCCGCAGATTGCTGCAAGACCTTCCAAATTAGGCCTACGGCAGATTGGCTTTTAAACTGTACTTCATTGTACAGATTTACATGCATGAACTGCCTTGTTACAAGAAACAGAACATAACTTCCCTAAAACTCAGGCATGAACCAAAATGTATAATCGTATCGATTGAGAGTTGCCTGCTGCATGTTTGAACTAAAATTAAACTTTCAATTTTGTCATCAAAGCCTTAGGCAAACGCGGAGTATGAAAATAAAATTCCTAAGGCAAGTCGCAATTTTTGCTCCTTAAACTGTTTTCAATAAGACAGTCGTTAGCCCTGTCCTGAGGTCGCATGTTAAAATCCAACTGTTGATACATGGGCCTGCAATATATCTTCATGTGCACAAGTACTGGTGCCCTTAAAGAAGGTTGGGAACTGCAGGCGAAACGATCGATGGCTAAAACGCCGATAAAATAACCAAATAAATAAATCTATAATAAATAAAAGAAATGTATATCTTTTCCATTATGAACTATCTAAAGATTGCACAGTCAAATAATGCTCAAATGACATGTCCTGCGGTCTGCAATACCTAACGACAATCTCAAAATTATGTTCCGGAAGTAATATAAAATTGTAATATTTTCGGCATAGCTAGTACGATCTCTGACTGTTTCAGTGATACTTTCAAATCGCTCCCCGCCCCACCATTTTACATATCCATATGAACGAGCTTTTCGCATTACATCTATACAGTTAGACAGCAAAATATGATTTTTGATTAAAAATGACCAAAGATAGGACACGAATGATTATTTAAATTTTTGCATGTAGATATATATATATATATATATTTAGAAAAAACATGACAAACTCAACTTTTTGATTTAGCTTACTAGATTCACCGTATCATGACGGTTCTTCAGAGCTTTTTTTATTTCAACATATTTTGCGACAGCTACATATACATGCTGGTAAATTAAGCCATGGTGTTCAGCCCTAGTTACAAATTACATATAACATTATAAAGTTTGAACTTGCTCAGGGGATTATCCATTCAGAGAGATTACTTCCCGACGTTTTCTCTGTTAAGTTCAGATTTAAATTTATGAATGAAGTACTGTTCTTTGATTCCTCTGGTTTGTGATTGTTTTCCAAGGGTGTCGTTTTCCTCACCGTAGTTACATCAAATGCTCAAACTAAGAGATACGGAAACTTTTGTTATTGAAATTTCAGAAAAAGAAAATGTCTAGTGCTGGCTCTTATCTTTTTTTTGTCTTGAATATATATAGAGAGAGATTCAGTTTGGATGTCCGCTCCAAATGTTACACAAGATGCGCAACTGAAAAAGACCAGATTTGCCTTAGAATTGAGGATTGCTGGAACGCTGATTGGACAATACTTTAACACAGACGTTGTAGATTGGTGACACACCACATAAAGGCCTATCTACTTTTTTAAAACCTAATTTGTTTTGATATTAAATTCCTCCATTAACCTGGATTCTGCATCCTGGACACCTGACACCTTTGCATTGTCCAACGTGATGACAACGCTGCATTTTCAGTCGCTCTAGACCAGGAGTGTCTAATCAATTGCAACTAAACACCAACATGAGTACAATTTTTTTTACCTAATTCTGCTTAATAAATGATGCTAAGGGGCGTGTATTTTGCCACTGTTTAAACATTTAAACTCTAACTGAGGTGAAGTGACAAGAGGCCGTATTTCACCGGTTGCATGTGACCATTTGCCAGCTATCACACTGTCGTCGCTGCTCCGGTTTTACTCTCTGTGATGTAAGTCTTTTATGTTGTATATATATGTAGGAGCTTTGTCTGCTTTCGAAGAAATAAGTTCTGAGGATTGTTTTAGACCAGGCTTATTCTGTACGAATGCACATCCTGCTATATGGTAACCCTTCCATGCAGCAGCAGTATAGCTTTAAACAAAACGGTAGTCATGCATAGTAGGTTGAATTGTTGAAAAATGCTGGTGAGAATAGTGCAAGACACAGACCATGGTGCATGGAATATGTTAAAGTATATCACTCATGCACGCCAATGTTTGGTGTTATATGTGTGTATAATATATATGTGCATTGAAGTGAGCAAAATCATAAATAAGAAGGAAGAAAATGTAATGTGCTCGTTTAGCCTAGTACATAAAAGGAATATGCATAGAATTGAAATACGATGTACATGCACCCTTCGAACAAATTTGATGACACTTATTTAGCCCAGCTTTTAAGCTATCCCATGAATAAGATCGGATTAGTGAATCGTTAAAATCTCGGAAAGCGAAAGTGAAACCTTACCAATTCTGCAAGCCCTTAAAGTATGTTAAATCCAGAATATATCAACTGGTCCCAGGATCACAAATCTGTCTGAGACATAAGTGAGACTTCGTCTTAACTTCAAATGAGTTTTGCCCACGCTGAACTTGTGACTCCTCTTAGGGATTTTATATTTTTATTCAAGTTCAAATTTAAGTTCAGGAATAATACTACAAGTATAAAATTACTGACATTTATAAGACAGCTTCTTGATAATGGGGCCTGCTATAGTAATTTGTGTTTATTTGCCCCTGATAATCCTTTACCATTTCAATAATTCGCAATGGCCAGAGTTTTTGCTTGTTTGCATCGTGTCCTGGTAAAAAAAAAAGGAAATGTTTTCGACATAAGAAAATCAGTTGGCGAACAGACGTATATATATCGAGACACACAGGTTTCACCGTGTACAATCGGCCGAGAACAAAAGCAGCAGTTGCCAGTCTTGAACCCGCGACCACAACAATGAATTCTCGACTTCTCACGGTCAGGGCAAAGCTTTCACCCGACGTTGACATGGCGTTATTGTAAGAAAGCATAAAGGGCAACTTGGGTACCCACAAGAGAGCGTATTATAGGCGCCCGACGCATGGACCCTTTAAGGCATTGGTCTGAAGTTCTGCATGGCAAAGGGCCCTTTTCTAACTGGCTTTTGTGAAAGTTTGACGAGGGCTTGACATGACGACAAAAGGTTGGTGGGACGGGCTCCTGTAGAAAGGTGGCAGTGAAAGGGGACGGGACGACAGCCTCCACTTATGCCTGTACCCGTTCGCAGCCGACGGTTCGTCCTCTGTATAGGCCTACAACGACTCTCGGTGTCCGGTGGTAAGCCTGAGGATGGTGTGAAAACCCTTGTATGTACGGCTCCGAAAGGCTGGGGTGGCATGGGCCGTATATGAAATAACGCCCTATCTTAAGCATTTATGGAATTATTATATACAAAACTTTAAAGAAATATGAAACGTTTTCTCTTCGCCTCTTAACTCTGAGATCGCTCGTAAAAACATCCACGAGATGATAGAATAACTGTCTATGCGTGCAGCTCGGTGTGAATAACACCGAACATCTCCTCTAACTACCAACAGTTAAATAGACTTAAACGCTACCTGTGCGACTATTATCTCGATAACATCAACCATCATGAACCCTAATGAAAAAACAAAAAGATTTAAATCGTTCCGAAATTCACACGCGAAGACTATCACGTGAGTTTTACCTGATACTTTTGGCGCGGTGAGTTACTCAGGCAAATAATGCTCACACATATACCTGCGTCTGTCCTCAAATTTCAAAAAAAAAAAATTACCAACGAATTGAAGTGAAAGCATGAATAAGTTAAAGACTATTAAAGGCCTAGAACATTCTGGCATCAGTAACAGGTAAAAATGTTCGGGCATAACGCATATACCTTTACGGACACGCTCATGTTGTACAACATACCCATCGAATTAAGGGTGCATCACGATTTTCCCGGGCATCGCCCGGAACTGACCGACGTCATAATGGTGAAATATTCATGTGAACGACGTTAAACTGCTGTCAAAAAATAAATACATCAATGCATTGCTGGGTAGTGTTTAATGAAAGACGCCTTGAGTGTCCAGACAAATATCATACCAGGATGTCTTCAGTACACAAGGACGTAATGCATGCAGATGACATAAACATCAGTAAAGTGTATATATGTCATTAACATTGCACCTACACGGCTGCAATTTGCAACTCATGCATGATTTCTGCGTACTCGGTGTAGATATATATGTGTACATTAACGGTGCAAATCCCAGGTGCAACCTACAACTTCTATATAATGGCACATGCAAACATATAAAAAGGGCTTTATCGTGACATGCATGTAATGTCACCGCAAACTCATCCATTCTACCCTTAACTGATATACCACCTATTAAGACCAAACCGTCCTTTTTGTATGTTTCTTTCTCTGTGAATTCGGGAACAAGCAACCCACTATGATACAATTTCTTTTTCGCTTTCTTCTGTACAGGTTTGTACAAAAATTCGGACACGCTCTATTAGTCGAGTATTTTTCTTCTAAAATTTGTGGCATTTTTACGAAACTTTAAGGAATCTTCACCTCATTTTATGTCGTGGGATGACTCCTTTTTTTTTTTTTTTTTCAATTCATTTTTCTCCGGCGTGTCTCTTCCTCACGCAAGGATTCGCATGATTTCACAATCACCGAGCGTGACTACCTATCTCTCCTTATATCTGTATACATTATTGTACGGCCAGCCACAGCGTAAACACATGAATATTCAGAAGGCTACACAACTTTATAGTTTTCTCTCTAGGCGTCGATGTAAACAAATGACCAAACAAACCCTAAGCAAGACCCACATACACACACATGCATGGCGAACGTAACAATTTTCTCAAGGAATTCGTTTCGAGGGAGAAATTTTCACCTTAACAAAATTCTGTATCGTACTTTTTTTTTCTTTACCACTTCGTTTCTCATGGAAGGAGGCAGACAGAGTACATAGTTGTCCGAGTTAGTTATATACATTTGAATGAATAAGACAGGTCACAAAAACCAGGAAATGGGTCCGTAGGCCGAGCTATACCTCGTGGTAAGAGAGTTTAAGAGTGAAAAGAACAAAGCCTTAGGCGGGTTGTCATCGGCAGTGGAAGAGAGGCGACTGGTGATTAGAGAGCTGTAGAGGCGCGGGTACAGTTGACCGCGCAGGGCAGGCAGGGCATGCAGGCAAGCCGGCATAGGTAGTCAAGGCGGAGCAGTATCATATAACCGACAGCGTGCGCAAGGCGAAGGTTCGACAGTTCTGTCACAGCGCGGACCTCGCTGAAACCCACGCCTTGTGTCGTTTACCAAGGAGTTTACTGAGCCCTGTAGTAGACCGGTCTGCCTGCACCGGGAGCGAATACTGCCGGGACAAGTAAACGACAAACAGCAGTCATCGGGCTGTCAACCCATGATTTGGACTAACATCTCCAGCGGTAAGTGACAGTTTACCTGGAACACAATGTAACCTTGTTATTGTCATTTTGTTAACCTTAACACTGAAACCTTGTTACGTTAAGAAGCCTGGGCTATAGACCCCGGGGTAGTGATTTAGCCGTGTGATGTGTCAGGAAAATCCGACCCGGCATCGTCGAGATGTCGGTTGTTCGAGTTTGTTCTTGAGAACTTCGTAAAGGTAACTTTTGCAATAATAACAAAAAACTTGTCTATGCATATTCGCAGTCTTTTGCATATACCTGCAATATATAGAATCATGCATGGCACGGGACCAATGACAAGTCTATGCAGCGGTAGAAAGTGGATCTGGTTTCCCGTTATCAAACATTGTTTGGTCTGCATCGACGACATGACGCAAGATAGCATTGGGTTACCGTCTGGAGTAGCGATATGTCATCACGCATGCATGTCTTTATAATCTTGTTTTGCCCGTAACCGTGTTTGCTCAACCACACTCGAGACTTGTTGAAGCACAAACCATGTGGCATTGTTTGTACACCATGCCATCTATATTATGCATATACCGCTGTATTATAGTCTTCAACTATATCGTTGTAAACTTCCTCTATGTTCTTTATAAATCTGTCTTGTACAATACTCCTTCATGCGTGGGTATATCGTACTTATTTAACCGTATGAAGTTCACGCTAAGTACAAAGGCTTACAGGTAAGTAATAGAAATATGTTCACACGCAAATATGCGTTCACAAATATGTTCATAGAATTGTTTTCGAAATGCAAGTCCATAACATACGGATATACAGATTGCTTTATTGTAGAGATTTCGTCGTGTTTTTTTTTTTTAAGTCACAGTATTTGAATTCGGTAAAATTTGTCAAGACGAAGGATATCGGTTAGGCGGTTTCGCCGTTTAGCAAGCTTGGCAGCAATCACTAAAGCAGCCCATCCAGTCAATTAAGCATTTAATCAAAGACAGTACTTAATGCTCAGATGCTTTTTATTCATGTAGATCCCACTGTGTGTTTTATGCAAACGGTTTCAGCTCGGTTTCGCATTTTGCTTTGAATCAAGTTGTTTTGGATTTGGTTTCACCGTTGCATCACTTCCATTCATGCAAATGGACGTAAAATCGTATGATATACCGCGGGTTTTGAACGCGTCGAAACGCTTTGAAACAGTAAGTTATTTCTTGAGTCATTATACCTTTTTGGAGTCCCGTTTAATAACAGTTTGAATGGATATTTGGTGGGTGAGTGTGTGTGGGGGGGGGGGGGGGATGGAATATCATAAAATCCACGAATCAAACACAAGTGTATGATTCAACTGCAGGGCTATCTTGACCAAGATCAGAAGAACGGGCCATTTTTAACACCTTCCACTTTAATAAAAGCTTTCGCTCCACCGCATATAAGTGGAATAACCATTGGTAATTTGACGTAAAGCCTCCTTCGTTCACCTGGAGTGGCGCTGTCATATAATCATTCAGTCCACCATTCATCATGGCCACTGTTTTCTTGTACCCTATTTTTCAAATATGATGTTAACTTCCGAAGAGCTATGCATCGGTTGTATACTGCACGCCTTTCGGCGATTGCTCGTCGCAATATTACACATTGCCCTGGCATTATGAAAGTTCGCTCTTGTGTGTTTAGAAAAGCAGAAATAATTTCATTTTTCAAAACCAGTGAATGTATTAGTATCAATGCATAAATTATATGGACGAATTCGACTTTTAACAGACAAACAAAAACATTAGAGAATTAAAACAACCACAACATATGACACTGTTCCTAAAAATTGACAATAATAATTCAGTAATCTTTATCATAATTTAGAAAGTGTATTATTATCCGAGTTGCTAGACAGCATTTCCAACCATTGAGACAAGGCTGTCATGTTATAGGTCAGTATTATTACCAGAAGTATATGTGTAGTTCGAATGGCGTATACACGTTTTGAGATCGGGTCCATTAAGATCCCCGTATCTTTCAAACGAAATTCCGGCACTATTTTTTTTCTTCAGACGATTGTAATCATACTTTAGAATTTCCACATTAAATTTTGCTTAATTTGTATGCAGTACTATTATATATATATAGAATATATGGTGGTTTATTTATTTATTTATTTATTTATTTATTTATTTGATTGGTGTTTTACGCCGTACTCAAAAATATTTCACTCATACGCCAGCATTATTGTGGGAGGGAAAACAGAGCCTTGGGGAAACCCACGACCATCTGCAGTTTGCTGGCAGACCTTCCCACGTACTATGGTGGTTTAAGGTTTTGTTATAATTATTTATTAGCAAATACGAGCACACATATATACCTGCCTTGTGTGTATATATACAGTCTGTACCAGTCCTAATATCGATTCCTTGTACTTTATCGTGTAAGCTTTTACCCACGCAATATTATTTGTGTATTTGAGAAAAGATGCCAATTAGGCTGTTTAAGACGCTATATGTTGTGTGGTAAGCCTGCATCTGCAGTTGTCGGGATACAGTGATGCTAAATCAACAAGTCGAGTTAACTGTATACCGTTGTATACTAAGATTAATTGGGTTTTGTTTATTTTTTTTTTTTTATTTTTTTTTTATTTTATTTTATTGGTGTTTTTGGCCGTACGCAGGAATACTGAATTCATATACACGATGGACAGGTTTTAACGTGGAGCCAAACGTATATCATGCTCATTGTAAAATACATATGATATGGTGTATGACACCGCAAGGAAATTTTTTCACTGTAAATTTTGTAACTTCATAAATATGCAGCGTGTATATTTACGATCAAAGTTCTCTAAAGGTTGTCACGTTGCTGCGTGGAAAACTATGTGTGACCATAACTTCGTGGAGACTTATAGATTGACCAATTTTCAGTACTGTGGAAATTTTCCACTTGAATTTTAGAAAGCATTTGTAACATTTACTACCCCATAATGTAAAAATCTTACATAACGATTGTAGAAATTGCTACAAACGCATTAAAAAAAATTATTCCATTACCAGATTTTGTTAAGCTATACAAAGTGTAACAAAATACAAAGCGCTGTCTCAAATGTAACAACTTCACTATAACGTTTCGAACTGACACACTTTAAAGTCCAGGTGACTGTGTTTTTGTTATATTAACGGATTTCTTTTGCTTGTGTTCATAATATTTTAATTCTCCCAAATAGCCAAATATAATCAGGTAGTCTATGGGGTGTGTATAGCCTTTATATGAGGTTTTTCTTACCAAATGTATGACATAGTATATCTTTCACGCAGGAATCGTGACTGGCGCAGGGGTTTAATATGTCCTCGCAGTAGATCCCAAGTACTTGACTGAAGAAGTGGAGAGCTGAAATCCAGCTCTTTCTACAGGTTCTTCTTCGCGTTTGGCGTTACTCACCACTCAAATAGATACATTTATCGAACTTTTATTTTTGTGTCTATACGGTTCTTTGAATACCCCTAAACAGAATAACAGGCATTCTGATGCAATAAGGCCATATACATGCGAAAGAAATCAAGCAACAAAAAAAGAGTAGACTTCTTTAATGCTATTGTATTCGTTGTCTGAAATATTTGGTGCAAATAGAGTATTTTGCGTCAGCTTATATGAAGGTATAGACGTGAAGGTACAAACATGAATTCTTATAAATAGTTCCGTATATGCATAAAACTCTCAGGCGTGGGGACATTTCAAACAACAAGATTACCTTTGTCCTCGTTATTATATAATACGTGACATAATTCATATATATCTGGGCAATAGACTGTCATGCTCTTCAGGGGCGATACAGATGAGGTGCGTTGTTACGACGTTGCTATGACAGATTTACAATTATTTCAAGACCACACAGCTGTATATGCAAATGACGCTGACGAAATTGGACAATGAACGTCAGCATGCGTGTTTTATTTTTAAATACATTACAAATATTCCTGGATGTTCATTGTATAATATCACATGACTATCACCTGAAACTTGCATGGAAAACAGTTTTCTTTGTGTTTCAAGATATTTGATTTTTTTCTGTATTTAACTGTACCATGGTAGTTTGGGATATGTATGTATGTATTTAATTCTGTTATAATTAAACTGTTCACTATAGTCAAACTTATCAACTATGATCAATTATAAATTATAATCAACTATACGATTTATATAAACTATTAATGTAATCAAATTTAAAGCCTGGGTTTAAACACTTCCAAAGTTTCAACTTTGAGTAAATGATTGCTTTGTTTTTTTTTCTATAAATTTCGGCGTAATTGTCATATTGTCACAGTCCAACAGACCTGAGCTTTAAAACAAAGTTTGCCCCATTTAAGAGAGAAAAACAAAACATCTGTATGGAGCAAAACAAACTGAGTTGCCTAAAGTATGTGTAAGCATCGTTTGAAAAGTCAAAAATCTCTCTGTGAAATCAGCCCCTAGTGTGCTAATCTTTACTAGGCTTGCAAAGAAAATTTCTCTGACCCTTACAACCCTTATATTTTGTATACACTGATTCACAAAATCATTCGATGTGTAGGCAGGTCAAAAGCCTGCTGTGATAAACCATTTTTTTTAACAGTAATCCAGCTGTTAAAACGATTGAATCGAACAAGTCAAACCAATGTCCGACGTGTTTTGAGATGGAACTTCCGCAAAGTTCGCCAAGGTTTGTGTAAACGTGCTGACTGTTCGATTTTGTTGCTGTTGTTGTTTGTGTGTGTGTGTGTGTTTTTTTGTTTTAGCCTTCAGATATAAGGGTATATTGTACTTAGTGGATTTCGTTGTCAACAGTATATCGAGGCATTGATGTACGAAGTTTTGTAAAAAAAAAAACACACAACGGGCCAAAGTGTCGTTTACAAAGTTGTCGTGTACTGTTTGAGTGAGGCAGCACTTAAAAATTTGTCACAATGAACTCGTTGTCTTAACTGCAACAAACGCATGTTGCCACGACATGAGCGAATTAAATTGTTAGTAGCTCAAAGCAAACAACTAGAAGGCTTTTACACGATGAAAGTATAGTGTGCGAGTATAATGGCGACACATTAGCGGAGAGGGCCCTCCGTTTCGTTTTGAATGAGTCGGTTTGATTTGATTAGTATGGATCTCGCTCAAGTAGGTTTACTGTTTTGTGAGAGATTTTTTCTTATAAACCTTGTGAGCGAGAGGTGGCATTTTTCTGGGGGGCCAACCAAGTTTCGCTTTGGACTTAGTTATCAATGTTATCTTGTGATTGATATTATTTGAAGACATTCCGCGCTAGTTAACTGTAATTTAATCAAAAAATCTATGATTGGAAATAATCGAAGGTAGTTTTCTATATATTTTGTGTACCGGTAGTTGTATTTGAACTGAAAATATTCTTGAGCACACCGTTGAATCAGTAAATAAAGTTGATAATTAAATAAATAATAAGTAAATACATTATACACATGCATATTGGTAATGCCTTAATATGCAGTTTAATACGAACTGTTTGTCGCCTGACGTCTTAAAAAAATCTGTGCAAATCGATTTATCGTAACTTTCTGGTAAAGTATTATACCAGAAACAATTTTATAACCCAAGCGATGCCATTGACGAAAAAATAAAGGTAAATGTGACGCCTACAGCAGAATAGACGTCAGACTCAAGACTGGTGAAATTATACTTTGTTGATAAATTTACACATTGCATATAACTAATACAGTGTATACGTCTGTATCTAATTGATTGTAGGTTGGTTTACATCGACATGTAACGTCGACATGTACTTTGTATACAATTGTAAATACATGTACTTCTATAATCCTCAAAGGCGCGAAATGGGTACTTTTTTGATCTCGGGTAAACACTAATTAGTTATCACCAAGCGCATGGAGGAACCCATCGAGTATCTCTCTCTTTTCAAGTGCAACTGACGACAATAAATTATCCGATCACGGCCAGCCGTCTGACTGACCACAATTAGCATGGCTTTGAAGCGCTGTGTGTGTGAGTCCATGCAGACAACCATGTGTACACAGTGGGTAGCAGCTAAAGAGACTAATGATCTTAATTGGCCTCGTCGTATATAGCGATAATGCGGATGTAGACGGCTATACTTCATTTACCTCGTAATTGTTTAATGTGTTATATGTGCGTAGATGTGTAAGAATGTGTGATATGTATTGTTAACATCTATACCGGAGTTTTTTTTTTGTTTGTTTTTGTTTTTTGCAAAGTTATATAGAAATTCCGTCACTTCAGAATATTATTTATTTGTTTGTTTATTTATTTGATTGTTTATTTATTTGATTGGTGCTTAACCTACGGTCATCCTCAGAATTCTTAAAAATAAGATTTCATAGAGGACATCTTGAAAATCGAAAGATGGTCAACACTATCGATGTTTGTACGCAATGCTTTAAAGAAAAAAATACAAGCTATAGCGATTCATTTTAGTACCATTTTTATGTATTGGATGTATGCTTCCCATTTGATGGAAATTCCGCTACTGGTACTGATATATTTTTCCTACCGGCACAAGCAATCGAGTTTGTTAAGGAAAACGCCAATAAAATGCTATATAGTGTAAAAATAGCTCCGTTTAATCCGGTGCCAAAGCAACAGAAACAAACGATCGACATAAAGTGTTTTCAATTTTTGTCGTCAGGAAACATGGACACTTAAGACAAAGCATCTACTGAACAGTCTTTATTTTCATGAGAACAATGGCTGATTTACATCTGCTAATTTCTTATATTGCGTGCTTCGCCAGAAGAACCCAGTGTGGCGCGATCCATTCACTGTGTGACGGACGTGAGGAAATGTACGGCTATTTTCGGTGTCCTCAAAGCAAGGTTTGACTTCAGCATAGTCAAGGCCTATACGTAGTTCGATTCCTAGTTATAGGCTAAAAAGCGAGAAGAAAATGCCATCTTTCTAATTTTCAGAAAAAAAATTAGACTTGTTCGCTACGACGTTTTGTGCACCAGTCTACCGACATATCAACTTTTACTGGGAGATTTAAGTGGTTTTTGTTGAGTGCCGTTGTTTAGAAGTTGGCTGGTGATGTTTTTCTCAGGTAAGCTGTCGTCTGCAGGCAAAAAGCCTGCAGCTAAAAATGGCGGGAATGACGCCGCGGTGAATTTGCACGTGGCGTTTGCTCTCTCGTTGCAGACTCGTAGTGTTTACATTTTGGATAAAATGTGTTGTCTTTCTTTTCAGGAATCATGCCGGCCGCCTACCAAAAAGAGGTATGTACCGGTTGTCACCTACCCATCGAGGATCGGTACTTGTTGAAGGTGATGGACCATTCGTGGCATGAGCAATGTCTGCAGTGCTCTGTCTGCCAAGTCCATCTCTCCGGATCCTGCTTCTCTAAGGACAAAAAACTTTACTGCAAAGACGATTATGACAAGTAAGTGAAAACATTTTATTCATTTCTTATGCCATTTCACGAACAAATTAGCCATTCGTTATACTGAATTTTGACATTTATGTGGATTGAAAAGCGGTGATGATCACGAAATTACATTAAGATTTGGTACCGGTATCACACTTCGTTGAGTTTTGTCGGGATAAGGATGTTCATTTTTTTTTGCAGTTTCTTTTAAATCCCAGATTGACACGTCTTTTCTTCTTGGACATTTGAATTGCAAAATTTCTATAGGCCCTACCCTATCAAGAGTAGGACTGTGTAGGCCTATGGTGTTTGAAATGTTCACAATGTGATTACATAGTTTAAACAATATTATTAAACTAGACCAAGGTAATTCAAGTAATTTATCAAAGTAGCATCTGAAGACAATACTGATGATTTTTTGGTAGCCTACCAGAAAATCTGTTGATGGACAATAACTTATGCTGTGTATATAAAGTTACTCTTTTATGAAGTTATCTCAAATCTTGACCAGAAACCACTACATATATAAACAGGATATTGATCTGTGGGAATCAAAGTTTAACTTAGATTTTCACCAGTGTGTCATCTTCCTGTGAAAAAAAAAACAAGGTGATTTCCTCCATTAAACAATACCCTTCCTATATAGGATATTAATATTTTTTCTCATCAGTAGATGAGTTTGGTGTTACCTGGAAGTTCCCAGAGATCACAAGTTTTGTTTGATCAATGGTCAGTTCATAGCAAGACTGTTTAAGAAGCAAAGATCAAAGGCTATAAAATTTGACTGCCAGCTAATAAGATGCCTTTATTATGAAGCTAATGCAGTCAAATTTATGCATAAATTTTAGTTTGATACAAACTGACTAATAGGTATGCTAAAAATAGACATGGGTGTTTGTGTGTTAGGGCTGTGTGCCATTCTGTAAAACGCATCCGAAATATTGTTGAAACAAAAACAAGCTTGGAACAAGAAAAAAACCCCAACAAAGTAGGTTTTTAAGCTTTAGGTTTTCTAACTGAAAAAACTACCAGTACTTTGAATCTTGGTTAGACAAATTATTTTTTTGGCCATTGACTCAAAGTATTCTTATAAATTTTTTACACTGGGTGTGGGAAAACTGGTGTACAAACAATGGATGTGGGAACACTGGTATACAAACCATGGGTGTGGGAACACTGGTATACAAACCATGGATGTGGGAACACTGGTATACAAACCATGCTTATTTGTGTGGGAACACCGGCATACAAGTCATGCTTATTTGTGTGAGAACACTGGTATACAAACCATGGGCGTGGGAAGGCTGGTATACAAACCATGGGTGTGGCAATGCTGGTGTACAAACCATGGGTGTGGGAACACTGGTATACAAACCATGCTTATCTGTGTGGGAACACCGGCATACAAATCATGCTTATTTGTGTGAGAACACTGGTATACAAACCATGGGCGTGGGAAGGCTGGTATACAAACCATGGGTGTGGGAACACTGGTATACAAACCATGGGTGTGGGAACGCTGGTATACAAACCATGTGTGTGGAAACACTGGTATACAAATCATGGGTGTGGGAACGCTGATATACAAACCATGGGAGTGGGAATGCTGGTATACAAACCATGGGTGTGGGAACACGGTATACAAACCATGGGTGTGGGGACACGGGTATACAAACCATGGGTGTGGGAACGCTGGTATACAAACCATGTGTGTGGAAACACTGGTATACAAATCATGGGTGTGGGAACACTGGTATACAAACCATGGGTGTGGGAACACGGGTATACAAACCATGGGTGTGGGAACGCTAGTGTACAAATCATGCTTGTTTGTGTGATGAATATTAAATTTAGTACATGACGTCTACAGCTTTAATAACAGAGCACTTTGCACCTGCCCAGGTGAAGTGAATTACCCATGCTTGTTCTGATTAGAAAAACTTAAAATTTCAGTAGTAGATAATGAAAGTCATTAGTGCACTATCTCTGTCCAAGTATGTGTATACATATATATATATATATATATATATATATATATATATATATATATATATATATATATATATATGCACATATTTTTATTTATTTCATTAGTGTTTTGTGTCGTATTCAGTATATAGAAATGAATTGCAAAGTGTGCTGTCAGTATAGATTACATCATACGTGCTTGTTTCAAGGAACAGATAGTACATATATACACAGGGCATAACATGGTGACATATAACCAGAAAATTAACAATGGGACAAAATAGGTTTTGCATTCCTCATAGTGTATTCACTGTGGTAAATACGCTTAGTTCTGAGCACAGTATAGTTGATGAGAATCGTATCCCTGCCAGCACAGTGCAGTGCTGGCATGTAGAGAGGTTATACAAGCCGCTACTCGGAGAGTGTTTGAAGTGCTCCAATACAAAGGGGGGATAATGTGATAATTGCTTGAGGATCTGGAGTGTGAATTCCACCTAATTGTCTGATATCTGGATAATTTGTCCCCAGAGTGAGCTTTTCACAGCTTGTCGCCATGTCGACTGAGCAAAGGGAACATCATCCCGCGCTAACGTGTTAATCCTCCGCCAAAAGCCAGGGGGCAGTCCCCACAGAGGTTTAAATAAAGCCAACAGCAGCTTTAAGGGTGCAGAGGTATTACCCAAGGGACAATGTGAGAAACTGAAAAGCATAATCCTGTTAAAGTGAAACATGAACTTGAATCTTGTCATACCATGACTGATGGAATTTGACAAAACTGTGGTAAAACTGTAACCATTTAGGCCTATATATACCTGAATAAACCAGCACAAACAGGCCTGCTGTTTTGGGTTTTTTTGTTGTTTCACTAAAGCTACATGCCCGTGCCCATCATGAAATTTCATTGTCACACACATTGAAAATCTACTCTCGTGTCTAATGAACATGTGATCAGCAGAGATGGATACCCATTGGTTGAGGAAAGGATAGTAAGGAGCAGACAACTGTCTCTTGTTAGCCAATGCAGATCTTTGCATCCAGTCAAGGTTTTGTGGTAAGAATTCAAACGGTATTGATTTCATAACTATCTGACGCTAAAGATCATATCAAAAAATCTTGCAGAAATTTAAATGATCCCTGCAGATATTGCCTGGCTTGTAAAAAAAAATCAGGTACCATGTCATGGTTATTGCTTAAACTGAATTCATCCCTTGAGTAATCAATGAGACATAGATTTTAATCAGTCGTGATTTTTTGGGCAACTATTGCAGCACAGCTTATGAAAAAGTGGGGAAAATGTAACTATAATTCTGTGTATTTGCCAGCAAGAGGATTGTTTTGGGGGCATAATTAAATTTTCTGTTTTAATGTGGAATATTAGCAGTGCAGGTTGATATGATTGAATGCAGTACTGGTATGCTTTGTTTTAATAGAATACTCGTTTGAGATTTTAATGTGGTAATGATTTTTGTATTCTCATGCAGTTTTTGTTGAGATGGTTGACATTTCCTGGTATCAGTCCCTGAGAATTCACTACGATAAGATTGCATGGGCGTTGCGGGGTGCATCTTTTCCACGGGCGTTGAATACAGGGTACTCTTCATACCTGACAAAACCTCATTATGCATGGGTGATTTTTTGTCACAAATGTCACCTCATTTGAATGCATTTCCATTTTGGGTGATGTTTTTTTTTCTTGACACTTTCGCTGTGTTCAGGTACGCATGACGACGCACCATGACACAAGGGTTAATTTGTTATGCAAGTTTCAAGGGATTACACATCGAGATAAAATGGCACAGAAGTACACAGGGAGAAAATGAAAACGCTATATTAAAAGAGCTGAAGAAAAACTGCAGGGCATGTACACGTAGTATTAAACTGGTTACCTGGGTCATTAGAAACTAAAAGAACAAACAAACTGAGGTTTAAAGTGTATAGCTATTTTGTTCAGGTTTTTTTTAGTTTTACTTTCTAGTTTAAACAGATTGAAGGAACACTATTCTGTTAGGCATGATTAATTTTTGTAATGATGATCATAGCAGGTCAAAAGTGAAAAGTAGGTGAGTATTATATCAAAGAATTTAAAAAAAAAGAAGATATTCTGGATAAAAGAATCCTCTGTGGTTTATCATGATGATACAGATTTTCTGAGATGATTAATTATGAGTCTGCTGATGGTTTTCAAAGAGTTTGTTTACAAAGTTACCCTTAATATTTGTATAAATGACAGAATCTTGCAGTGTCATGAAGGCACACATTGCTAATCATTATAATATTATCACTACAGTCTCTCTGTGCTTGTACCAGACCTTGATTTCATTTGATCACTAAGAAAATGTATCACAGGTCTCGACCTTACCACGTGAATTTCTTTGATCTTGCCAAAACATAAACCCAGGTGTTAACTCACTAACGCATTTTACCTTTCGGGGTCAAGTCTTGGAGTTTCAAACAGGTAAATTTATGTATCAGTTGATCGGGTAGCTTGTTAAGCAGCCAGGTATGTGAGAGTAATGTGTTTGGTTGATTACAGCGAGGTAGTGGTGTGTTTGTTTACCTGTGGGATCATTAGTCCCTAGGTATCTGGTTGCCCTGGTGGGTGGGCAAACAGGTAGCTGATAGGCATTACCACCTTTAAGGTATGGTCACTTTGAAGAGTGCCAGGTTTGACGGAGGACAGACATTCTGTTTACTCTCACCTGTGCATTCCCTCCCTCAGTCCAGATATGTTAATCTGACAAGATACCTGTGTGCCCCCTCAAAGGTAGCGACAGTGATTTCACCTGTCACTACAAACACAGCTATCTTACCCGGATGTCTGCACTGTAAAACTTTGAAATCTGAGCTGTTGTAACAAGTTTGATGTCCATGTGTATATTGTACCTTATGTTTAGAAAGTAACTTCACTTCCCTTAAGTAATTCATTGCGGGCGACTTTCACTTTGCAGAAGTTGTAACTTTTACATGTTATTTCAAGCTGTTTCATGCAGGTTATTTCTGTAAACTTTAGAACCTCTCCATTGTCATATACATAGTAATAAAGCCAAAATTATCAAGTAAAATGCATTGACTAAGTAGCCTTTGGTAACTTAAAATTTTACTGATGTATCTGTACCATTTTCTTTCTTGTTACATTTATTTCACGAGTTTCTTCTTGCTGCTTTTAAACCTATAGACCTTCAGTGATACATGTATATGATGTTTTCACCTAGTGAGAAAGATTTAGCATTTTTAATCTCATATCCATTATTTCATTGTACTAATCTGTTGGGTTTTTTTTTATTAATCAGCAGGCATATAATCTGCATGGATTAAAATTATCTCCATATGTTAGTATTCATTCATGGAGACCAGTGCATTAACGTCTTAATGCTTTACCAATTATGCCTTTACTACGATGGGAGTATGCATTATTTGTATATATGTTTATGGATATATATTCTACTGAAGTCTTTAGCTGTCTGATCACGTACCACGTATAGTTGTACCTGTATACCTGTTGACGAACTTTCTCAGGACCTGATTAACATGCATCTCACAGACATGGTAATCAGTGGGAAATAAGTTGAGTGTATGGTGGTGTCTCCAGTCACATGCCCACTAATATGACTGGCGCTTATGCGCCGCGCGCATTTAGTATTCCACAACTTATGGGAACACTTAGTGCACCTTCTGCACTTCTGTGTAGCGCCACCTTTTGTGCCTGAGGTTAGCTGTCCAGTGGCACCTTTTTAGCTTGAGGATAAGTGTCCAACACCACTTTTTGTGCAGGGTGCCCAGTATTGCCTTTTGTGCCTGAGGTTAGCTGTCTGGTGTCCAATATCATCTTTTGTGACTGAGGATAAGTGTTCAACACCAACTTTTTTGTTTGAAGTTAGGTGTCCAGAACCTTTGTGGTTGAGGTTAGGTGCCCAGCATCACATTTTATGCCACAATATAGGTGTCCAACACCAGGTTTTGTGACCGGGGTTAGGTTCCATCACCACCTTTTGAGCAAGTTAGTTGTCCAGCACCTGTTGTGATTGAGTTCAGGTGTCCAGCAGCAGTTTTGTGAGTGAGGTTAGGTGTGAAGCAGCAGTTTTGTGAGTGAGGCTAGGTGTGAAGTAGCAGTTTTGCGACTGAGGTTAGGTGTCCAGCAGCAGTTTTGTGAGTGAGGCTAGGTGTGAAGCAGCAGTTTTGTGACTGGGGTTAGGTGTCAGTGTGTCTTGGTTTATGCCTTTGGTTTATTTCTCTTTGGTTTGTAAAGTGTTCAGCTGGCCAGTTTACTATGTGATGCTTGTATGTGGTAGTTGTATGAAGTGTTGAATAGGTATAGAATCTTGTAAAAAAAAGGGTTATGTCTTGGCTTTTTCATGATACATGCATTGATCACTCTGACTGCAGATTATATCCGTTAAAATATGAACAGATTATGAATCTATTACCATCATTGAAAAGAGAATATGGTACTGGCATATTGCCAAATTTACTGAAATAATTGTCTTAAAACTGGACTTGAAATGAAACCTTTGTATATTCTGAAGTAGAGGACAAAATTTACAATTTAAACTGATTTTTATCCAATTCAAGGTACTTCATCTGTCAAATCACAAAAATCTCCTTCAGCTTCCCAGATCCCATATTTTGTAAATGGAGAGTTGTTTAAATGGCCAACCATAATTTTTAGCCAAAGGTTGTATTTCAGGGCAAATGGGAGCAATAAAAAAGCAGACATCAGCTGTGGCTTGATTACCTTGCATATTTTTCCTCACTACATTGCCATGACGATCAATGGATTTTAATCACAGGTGTGTGGTGTCATGGAGGTGTCAAGTTCCTGTCATCTGAGTTCTCACTGTCCTCAATCTCTGAAGGCAATGTCTGTCGTTTGTCTGTGTGTAATAGGATATGATGGGGTAGAGACCCTGCCTCAGCTCCAATTTATACGGCCGTTTTGATTAAGCATCCCGTAGAATATTAAAGTGATGCTTTTATGAAAATCGGAGAGTCTATAACACGAGACGGCAACAAAAAGGCTTTTCATAACTCTCCAAATCTGAGAAATCTTAATCCGTTGTCAATCGGTCTCATCGCACAAAAAAAACAGATTGCTTCTGACGAGTACGGAGGGACAGTATCCAATCTGATCATCATCCTCAGGGTTTTATCTTCTCGTTTTTGGTCAGCAACAAATGTCACATGTCTAACATTGACAGGAGTCTTGGACATTGCACTAGGCTGTCTATAAACACAGCTAATTAGAAATCCCGTAGGGTATTAGATGACTGACATAATCAATAACCTGATCTGTTTGCCATTTGCTAAATTAATTTTTGTGGCATTTGACCTCAAAATTCTCTCGTCTCTTTAGCCAGCCATTGTTATAAGAGGGAACAATTATGAAAGTTTAATTTGCTTTGGGTGAGTAAAGGAGCATCCTTAACAATTAGCAGAGAGGAGAATATTGCATTCATTCTAAGAGAGTTGTTCTTAAATAAATTAAGTGTCCTTGGCAACAAACCGGCTTTAGCATCAATGGTTTTTCTTCATGCTGCCCCAGAAATTTTGAGGCTCATATCCAGCATTCTCTGGTTCAGTTGCAGTTAAGTCCTAAAAGATGTGAAAATAATTCCTTTTAACTAACATCAAAAGTTATAATATTTCACTGGAGTGACTGATATAGGCCTACACATATAAATGCACTGTTAATCTATCAACCAACTGTACAATTAAAACTTTTCTATTTTGTGGTAAAAAAATGATCGTATTATGGTTATATCTCATTAGGATTATTGCAACTGGTTATTAATCTTATAATATTTTATTTTTTTAACTTGAAAAAATAAATAAAATTGATGTTTGAACCTTTTACTACACCTGCCCCAGTTGAAAGTCAAACTTCTTTTGTTATACTAAAGGTAAATTTAATCAAGCTGTTTTGATGCTAATTAAGGAATTAGGCAACAGTCAACTCAAACGATAGGATTTCATTTTGATTGAAAATTCATACGTAAATCAGTGAACTGGGAGAGGTAAATTAAACAGAGGTAAACCTGTAGGCCTGTTGTGAAAGCTACCTGAAGGTGACGAGCAGGTAGGTAGGCTTCTGAGTTGCTTTATGAGAGACAAGTACTAACAGAATTACCTGAAGGGATGAATGCTGAGAGGGAGTTTTTAGCCGCAGGTAAAACAATAAGGATTAAGGTTTTAGGTACAGGGCTTATCTTGGCTTGTCGAAAAGTTTTTCAGACGAAACCTTCTAGAGACACGACAAGTGGAGCAATTACATGGTTGGGTGACCATTATAATGGGAGCATGCATTTGTTACCGTGTCAATGCTGTCTTCAAAAGAAACTACCAGAATCCCAAAGGTCATTTCAGGACACAGTTGTAGTTTTGAGTTAAAAAAAAAATATTTGTGATAATGCTTTTTGGTATGATTATTATTATTTTTTGGTTGTAGTATGTTTTGATTTTCACTTGTGGGAATCCACTTATAAGCATGAGCATAAATTTGAGCTGAATTAAATCTTGAGTGCACAAAGGTTACAAATATATATAGCTGAGGGTTCTTTTTCTTCAGTCTTCTCCATATTTGTGGAGCATGTCACATTTAATGTCTGAAAAAATGAGCAAAGTATAGCACCATATAAATTTTGTTTGTGTGAAATTGATACAAGATTTCATTGTTGAAGTTAAATGTATCAACCAATTATAATTGATCAATACATATTGATACCTATAATAAGCAATTTCTGTAATAAGATATTGGTGGACCATCTATATTTATAGTTCAAGCCTTAGGTAGGTGATTAAAGAATCTCAGATGCTATATATGCCCTGATTGTATTAGATATTAGGCCTACCTGCATTGCAGAAAAGACCAGTTTTGGATGTTGAATATTTCTGCTGGACATGAAAACGAATTTCCAAATGTTCATGTCAGGTAGTAAATTTTTAAAGAGTTTGATATTATGCAGCCTAGCTACTGCGTCAATTGTTAGGCCCTTTTTTTTTTCTTTTTTTTTTTACCAAACTGGTACTGTAGTAGCTGTTACCTGAACCATTAAGAGGACAGACAAAAACACCTGAAGCCTGGAAAGGATTTGTTCCTCTAAGGACCCACCTCTAACAGCTTTTTATCTGAAGTGGTGCCTGCATGGCCTGAATGCTATCAACACAGTCCATCACTCAACTTTGCTTTGAGGTGGGATAATGAAAATTTTGATCACCTGATTTTTTTATGGAATATTTCTAAAGTAGACTGCTATCTTTAAACCTGTGGACTGTATAAGGCTATTTGTATAATGGCACTGGGCATGTGTGTGTATTGTTAAGTTGTTTGATGTTTGGGACGGATGCCTTCACTCACCTGTGCATGTCATATTACTCCATTAACATACCTGAACACGTCCAGGTGATAAGGACTAATGCATAGCCACAAATGTAGTATAATGATTCAAATATAAATTGATTAAATGCAGCCCACATCAGTCAACAATTGAAAAAAAAACACCATTTCTAATCATTTTTTCCCTGTTGTTTTTATTTCTTTAATTTTTTTTTCATTAAATTTTATGATCGAACACCTTTGATCATTACAGTTGTCCCTTACTAACTTACATCCACAATTAAATCACTCAGAATTTAATGGCATAAAACATCTGATCACCATAAAATTGGGTTTGAAATTTTGTGACAAATGAAGGAGAACTTTTTCAACTAAATAGTGTAATATATGTATGCATGCAGTTTCCCATAAGCGTTCGTTACCACAGAAATACACCAAACATTGTACATTACCAGTCCCCATTACACGTGTACAGGTAACAACACTCTCAACTGGTTTATTCACTTTTACCTCTCATTACTTGAATAGTATCAAAGTACTTTTGACAATGTTAAAGAAACTTACCCAGAGCAAAACAGAAAAACAGTCATGCTTTGAGGTGAACATGGAATAAAAGTTTAAAAAAAAAAGCCCTGAGGCATTACAAGTTAAGAGATATACATCTCTGGGACTAAAACTGGGCCCTGGGCAGACAGGTGAAAAAACTGTCGTGAGCCAGGGGCTTGATAACGAGATAACCAAACAGGTAACTCCTTGTAGGTAAAAACTTACCTGACCACAGGTAAAAAATCTGTCTGGTCCATATATAGAATGTATGTTGAGGTTTTTGCTTTGTAATATCAGATCCAGAGGTGTGGATTAGAAGGGTTTATTCAAACTAGATACTTTATCATAAACACTTAAATGCTGATGCTAGATAAATGCATGTCCATTTCAAGACGTTGACATGTGCATTAATATACAAGCAGGTATCCTTTAGGTTTGGGATATAAAGGTTTAGTTTTCAAGGCCACCCAAGGTCACACTGATAAAACATTGATACTGCGAAAATAGCAGATTTTGAGCTCTTCAGTAAGGACATTTATTTATTATTTTATTTCATTCATTTATTTATTTTATTTGATTGGTATTTTACTTCATACTCAAGAGTATTTCACTTATACGATAGTGACCAGCATTATGGTGGAAGGAAACCTGGGACAATTATTTAACATTTGAAAATATCAATGAATGTGTAAACGCAAGAAGCAGTTCCTGTGATAAGTTACTTATACTCTACATGCAGGCTGTCTGATGATATGGTTAATGTGCGTAATGACTTGTATTATATCCTTTGATTTTACACTAATATATAAAGATTAGTATTATTATCCATTTTGATCTCTCTCTCTGTATAGCTGTTCACAAGGCTCTGGCATGTCCATACTTGAAAATTTGTTGTCCGAGTGACCATTTACTCCCTGGCAACAGGCCCATGAAGAAAGCCAGACAAACTGTTTGACTCCTTTTCTTTGAAGGACGTTCGAAGCTGCTGTAGAAATACAGAGATGAGGAAAGCTGAGAAAGGCTTAATTTTTTTTTTATTGTATCATTTCTCCACATCAGAAAAATTCTATTTTTATGCGTATAAACATGTATATAGAACACTTGGTATAACACGTAAGTTCAATGTTTATAGTTTGCAAGTCATGTTTTTTTCCTTTTCATTTAGTATTTGTTACACAATTTTTTGCTAGGAGCAGCTGCATTTGAATCACAAAAAAAACTCACCTGTGAGATGGCTTCCAGGTGAAATAATTTTTATGCTTGACACACGTCCTGTGTGTCTGTCTACTCGCAATATCTGTCAGTCAGAATTAAAACCAAGTTTATGCTGTTGAATAATTTTTTGGAGGACTTAGGGTTTTTAACGTTGTTGGGCAAGAAAATCCTGTATGAAAATGAAAATAATCTAGCCACACACTGTGTTTTCATTAATTTTCAGTATCATGATGAAATCTCAAAAACAACTGGAATGTGGTATTAAGCTTCAAAATACAACATAAATGTGATAGATATTCAGATGTAAAATAACACCGACAAGGCATGAAAGTTGAAAACAATACACTGTATTAAAGTATTTTGAATATTCAACTTCAAGTCAACAGAGTAGGGCATTAAAGTTGAAAGTATCGGATAATAAATCTGTTTGATGATCAGCACCAAGATGGTCCTACTTATTAGTTTATACTGTGACTAGTGTTGCAGTACCATGCCTCTGTCATGATGTCTGTGGCATAGCATTCCAGTGAGGCAGCACTAATACTGTGTTGCCAATGAGAAAGTCTTGCTTCAAGGAAACAGTACTGTTGTGGTGTTACCACAAATAGTGATGGAATCAACCACACTCCCCCAGCAGACTTAGAAATAAACAAGGTTCTGATGTTGGGGAACTGATATCTGACAGCAGAGTTCGCCATTTCTGAAGAAAATCACATTGGATGGCTTCAAATATTTTCTCATTTTATAAGTTCATTTGTTCAACATTAATATTTTATTTATTTATTTCATTGAATATTTCACTTTTCAGCATTAATACCTTTGATAATTGGCAGGTATAGACGAAGTGGGTTTAACTACATGTATATACATGTAGTGTGTTTAAAAATTTAAAGATAACAAAGAAAAGCAATGTCATGAAAGTGAAGTAAATATGTGTTGACTGCATTAATCTTAGAGAAGATTCAATGCATGGGAGATTAGAGCATTGGTGTGTGTTTAGACCACCAGTTTTATTTCTATTGCTTGAGTAAAAATTTGCATATTTCGCCCAAGACACAGAGCCTCGTGGTATAAAAGACGAGAGCAGCCACGGTGGCGCCATAACTGTCAGGTAGATGAAGAAGGACAATTAATAGCCAGAGTGACACAATGCTGCAGACGTCACGAGAAAGCCTGATAAGTTTGTGCATTATGACAGAGGTCATTCATAATTGACCCAAAATAATAGGATTATCACCTGTACACTGTCACTAATTACAGGTGTGATAATAAACACAAATCACACCCCGTGCTCAGGATTCAGATGGGCAATTATGCAAATTTTAAGGGATTATCACACCTTGATTAATCTTTTGACATTGTTTACCTTGCTGTGAACGTTTGTGTCAGGGAAAACACAGGAAATTTGCAGGAATACGATGTGTATAATCTCTTTTCTATGTGTAATTATTCATGCGTTCACTGTTGTACAGGTGAAGTAAGGTGAATAAGTTTGAATAATTGTGTTAGATATTAACAGTTGTGTAGTCATGCTAAATTCTAATAAGTGAAGGTCCAAAGACCAAAGTCAAAATTAAAAACCAGTCTGTCCGTGAAACACGTCGGTTTGCATGATCTTACAGAAACTCACCTCTTAGATTTCTCTTAAAATGTGACCACTTTAGAGTGTGAATTATAACTGCTTTGTATACAGGGCTTAATGTGGGCTCAGAAGGGCAGGGGGTGGAACCACCGTTGAAGGGCACCTCATTGTTGACTATTTCGATTCTCATACATTTTTAAGGGCCTCGGTCCCTACAGCTGACCTCCACCCCACGTGCACACCACAACACGTACCTAGCCCAGATCACATGCGCATCTGCTCATCACATTGTATCATAGCTACCCCAGGCCATCATTAAAAAGTTGTTTGGTTGTGGGTAAGAAACCCTATTTTTTGAAGTCCGGTGGTCGGCATTTTTTAATTTTTTTTTTTTTAAAGTAATTCCCGGCCCGCATGATCTGAATGCTAATTGAACTATCGCGGGTCCAATTCTCGTCAGCTGCTTCAGGGCATACATATCCGATTTTAAATGCTCTTTAAAAACTTGGTTGTTTTCATAACCAAGTTCTTTCACACTGAAGTCAAATATATTCCTTCTTGATCCTGGATCCAACATGAAATTTGAGTAAATTTATGAACTTTAAACCTAAACAACTGAAGTGAAAGGCATCCATTGCTTTTGCCACTGTGGGGAAGAGACGCCAGTTTTCAAAGGGCACTTTGAGGGAACGGCAGCGTCTGGTAATTGTACGCTGAGAAGGGCTGGATTGGCCCTGGTATACTACAACAGCAAACTGAGTTTCAGGTTTTAAAAGCTTGTCAGTATACCTAAATGGGATGGCCTTTATACCAGTATTCTCACCTGAGTTTTGCTTCAAGGAATACAGGTAGCGGTAAATTAATTATCTAGCTCTTCTTGATTAGTCTGGGTTCTTGTACTTGTGCAAAATTTCATTATCCATCATTTATTGCTTCAGCTATGGACTTAGAGTAATGACTGTAAAATGTCACCCATGACAAATTGCACATTTTTGCTGATCTGACTATAGACAGGTGTTTTGAGATTTGCTTGGAAGGTATGATAATATCTTACTCACAACATGTCAGTTTCGTATCAGCACCAAAAGTAATGTTATAATAATACTCTAGGACCATAAGTAGGACCATCTTGTTATATAATTATATTTGCTCCTGAAATGCACTATTTTGGGTAAGTTTTGCTACCTAAAATTTCTTGTCTGAAATTGTGTCCGTAACGATCAAAAGATATAAACTGTTAGACTGGACAGTCGGAGAGTGATGATGAGTAAGTCTTGAGAATAAATCACAGGTTAATCAGGTAAGACCAGAGGTGGCGGGGTGATTATTAGGCCTCAGGTGAAAACAGACAATTGTTCTTTGTGAGCTGTGAGCTAGATTCACTGTACAGGTAAGACATGTCAACTGAACTGTGATCCTGACAGCTGATTTTAAGTACACATTAGCGATAGTTTGTGAAAAAAAAATTACTTATGCTGAATTCATTCGGTGCAGAATCGTTTGGTGAATTCCAGACAAAGTTCATGAAGTAAACTTTTCAGGTGACAATGTAATGACCGGATTTCAGGATCTTCACCTGCCGAAGCTCATTATTTATGCAAATTAACAACATTTGACCTGAAATTATTTTCTTTAGCTTTAGGATTAATCCTGAGTGCAACACAGTACTCAACCTTATATAGTTAAACTCCCCTTGTTAATTAACTTTTTTCACCTGTTGTTATGTCTTTTGTTAGTAATAGGTACATATATAACAACGCTAGAAGCAGGTATGCATTTGCTATGTGAGATTATTGATTGTTACAAGTACTTCATAATGCTTATTTTAGTTTTAATTTAAGTCATTATTTTTCTTGATGTTGAAAAGGCTGTGCAATAATTGTGCCATGGATAAATGTTAATCTTTAGAGAAAAAAAGGATTTTAGTCAAATTATAACATTACCTTGCTTACTAATAATTATTAATTCTTGTGATATATTTATTTTAATCCTCATCTTTTCCCATTTTTTTAAAATCAGAAAATCAGTAATGAAATATATCTTTTATATACATATAGGGATAATATATGTGTGTTTGTATTAACCTTTCACATATTGTAGTGACTTTTATTGTTTAATTGGAGAGAAAATCCAACTTAAGGCAAAATTCTTGAGGTGTTAGGTGAAATTTACCAGTAATCAATATTTGGAGGTTAACTGTGCTTTGCCTGTCATCTGGTCAGCCTCAGGTGTATAATATGTTTGAATATATTGATTTGCCTATAGGTTGGGAGTATCATTTAACAGATAGGGAGGTTTACAGGAAGTGCGTTTGCAAATTTCACCCATGCGGCAGCAGTGGTTTCTATGGAGTCAATTGGCCGTAGGATGTTATGAGAGAGATTTGAGTCAGGTGAACAAAACTACTGCGGCTGTGCAGTTTTACCTGCAGAGAGACGGGTATTGTGATGCTAACCATAACCTACACAAAATAACAATAGGTGTCCCGTTGATGTCTCTGACAGCTAGCTCGACAGGCTATCGCCAGTTTACCACCTGAATCTAGTTTCACCTGAACACATCTTATCCCTCCCACAGAGTCTAAAATACTTCCTCATCTACATCTGAAAGACTCAGTGGAAAAAATCTGCCTATTGAGAATTTTCATTGTGAAAGTCTGCTGTGTTGGTCGACAGGGTGCATTTTTCTCCCGTTGTCTTTTACACCTTCGGGTAGAAAGTAAAGTGATTAATGCTAGCCGGCCATCAGAAAATCCTGCTCAATAAAGATGTGTTTCTATTCTTCCTCCTCAGCATTTATATTCTTACACAATCAAATCAGCAAATTAAGCGAAAAATAAATCAAGGTGTGAAAAAGCACTGCAAATTACCTGGAAAACTTTCCTAGGTATTTGTTAACCAGTTTTGGTGCTAACATCTCTGTGGGTTCTCTTCAGAGCTGTACAGTTATCAAAAGCTTCGCCGACCAGAGTATTGGCAAGCTGATTTAGTATCTAGGATAAGGTGATACAGTGTTTGAATGCACAATTGCTTGGCTCTCTTCTCAAAAAATGGCTTCCTCTCCTGCTACAAAAGGGCTGTCATACAATAGATTGTAAGTGTCAATTTCAACAACAGGTGAACAAGTAAAATGGAAGAAAGAGCGACAAACATTTCTAGCTTTGTCAGTGAAATTTATATGTATACTTAGATATCATTTTTCGCTTCATTTTGACTCCTGAATATCTGACATTTAACTCGTCATAGAAGTCAGTGTCAAGTCCTTATTTGGCTGTCATGTTAAACTGAAAAAAACATGGATTGAGGGAAAATAATTTTTGACACCTCGATATCAATTTTTTGATACACAAGGTACAAAATGGTCATTTTGGACAGGCATTTTTCAAGAAATAGTGAATTTTTTTATAATACTTGATAGTATAGAGTATTACATTGTACATAGTGATCATTTTGTATCAGGTTTATCTATATTTTATATGTACATATAAATAACCCTTTGTGTGTGAATGTGTGTATGCATGAGGGACTCAAGAAAGATTGGTTTTGTAACTAATTAATTGATCTCCCTCAGAAAATAAAGTATTATTATTATTATATTATTATTATTATTACCCCTACTATATTGTTCGATTTCTATCTAAAAACTTTTTTTCCAAAGTCCGCAATCATTCTGGAATCAATTTTAAAATGTAAAAAATGTCTGAATCAAAGAAAAACCTATTTAAAATTCCAGTACTATGTCATTGCATGGTCAGACACTTAGCAACTTCAAGAACTCTAGTGGAAAAAAGGTTATAAACAAACATGTAAATGAGTCAAACTTTGAACTGTCTGTACAAGACTGTGCCACATCTGATATTGTTTGGTATCCGTTGTGTGACTTGGCAAATTAAGGACAGAAGAAAAACAATCAGTTATAGGAAAATCTGTAATATTCACAGTAGGTCCACAAATAAACAGTTGGGCAAAGGCAGGGTTTAGCATTGCAGGTGGGCTATAGTTTCTTTGTCTAAGAACCAGAATTTGGTGGCGCTTGTCAGCTGGATAATGACAAATCCATAGTCTATGAATAATGATAATTTTTTGTGTCACGCTCCACTGAGGAAAGTAGAAAAGCGGATTGCATCTGGGGAATTGCAGTGATATGAGGACATTTTGGCGGTAGGGATACCTGTGGTTTCCTCTCCAAAATTCATCGGCTTTTTGCGGCACACTTATATCAATATTTAATGGTCGGTGACTGAGAACAGAGAAAAGATTGACGAAGCATAAGAAACTGATATTATCCCACCAGGGGGCGCTGGCTTGCTTGTCATATCACATGGGGATTATGGGAACAGACAGACAACATCATTGTCCAAGGTCATGGAAAAGTTGGCTGGCATTCCCCATATCAAGCTGCACTAGACAACCTTGTAATATTGAAATGACCATGAACGCCCCAGCAACTACATTGACAGTTTGTTCATAGCCCTGATGGCTATATATGTCAAAAAACCATCTCCTTTAAACATGATAAAGGAAGTACCTTCATAAAAAAAAAAAATCAGTCTCTGATGAAAAAAGTTGTGTGATTGTCATTGCTATGCATAAATCCACTTTAAACATCGAAACTTCGTTGGCTGAATTGCATCAACTTCTGGATCTGACAGACGAGAGGTCAGTACTCTACATGATCGACATATTCCTTCTGCAAGAAGTACCCTTCCACCCTTTCACCCCTCCACTTTCAGAGGTGGGCTCCACAAGGGTTCAATACATGTTACAGTTTAAGGAAGTTAGGATTTCAGGTTTGGAAGAAGGGAAGTGATTTACAGCTTTTTACAGCTTCTTTGGTTGTGGTGGTACAGCAAAATCTATTGGGCAACACATGCTAATTTTTACAAAGTGCCCTCGCTGTGATATGTCCCTTATAGTCTGCTCAAAGTTTTCCCCAAACCTGTTTATCTTAAAGTGCAATAAAACAAAAAGAAACGGGATCTAATTTATTGGCCACAGGAAGCCTGGGTATGAATGGACGCCCATGACAGGTAATCAATGATTCGAGGCAGGGAAATGATGGAAGACAGCAAAATATGGGAAATGGCGCGCCCAGTCCTCTTAAAAAGAATTCCAACCAAATATTAATGTGCGCATTTATTTGTTCCCTTTTCACCCCGGTGTGTGCTTTCTCATTGCTTCCATGGCAAAATTTTTGACCGATCAGATTTGCATAATTTCTTTTTTTATTCTTCATTAAGTAAGCGCTGGGTGTCTGGCTTGGCTTGGAGTGTTTTGGTGCCCCTTCACGCTGATCCCTGGGGTCTAAATTCTCTGTGCCCTGCGGGTCACGGTTGTAGAAGTTGAGGAGCCCAACCTTCGAATCCTTGCCTCTCCAGTTGTGCCCCATTTGGTGGCTGCGGAATCGTCCAGAGAGCTAAACTTTGCCTTGGACTCACAAGCAGCCTTGTGACCCAGCAAGGTTCGGTGCACCACGTACAGGGGCCCAAACGCAATCGAGTGGACCCATGGCAGGCCATGGGTCATCCATCACGCCGTCTACATCCACTGCTGACAGCAGCCATTGTGCTGCCTTTATACCTCGACGGTGTGAACCTCGGATAATGCTCTTGCTGGAATTTCAGTGTTGTTCACATCTAAAACCCATCAGCTGTACCAAAACCTCTGAATCTACCTTCCCCTCTCTCTTCCCCACCCGCCGCTTAATTTCTTGCTGACAAACTAGCCGAAACATATTGCCTGAATCATTTAACACAACTTAAGCTTATCGCGATTTGTTTGTTTGCCTGTAATGAAATCGGCCGTAATCCATTCTTAACGCTGAGCTGTTTTCTAGGAGAATTACTTCAAAGTGGTGATAATGAGCTGCAAATACCGCCAACTCCCTAATAATTTTATCCATGATGTACAATTTAAAATTTTCATTGTCATTTTTAGAATTTTTTTTTTTTTGATCCAGTTTACTCATTCTTGTTGAACCAAATATTACTGTATGCTATTTCCTCTGGAACGTTGAACATAGAAATCTTGATGACATTATAACTGCATTAAAATAAAAAAAAATCTTTTAGGGTAGCATGTTTTCTCAGCCATGTTGAACATAATGTTTTAGGACATCCTTTTTCTCAACTATATAAGACGACAGAACATCTTTTCGGAAATGTCCCTAAATTCTCAACATTGATTAGACTGAAAAATCTTTTAGAACCTACTGTATCCTGCACCATGTTGAGCTACAATATTGTTCACAATAACCTGTTTGCTCAACCTTGATAAAATTATTAAAAAATCTGTGTTTCATATTCATGGTATTTTCTCAACCATGTTGAACATGAACACTTTTGTGCAGAAAATCTTTTATTGTGTCCCACAGTTCATGTTGTAAATCCTGTAAACAATATTATAACACCAAGAATAGCGTATACAGCGTGTGCTATTTTTCTCAGCTACGTTGAAAAAATGGAAATAATTGAGCTTTAATTTTTGTGCATTTAGCTATGTTATGGTTTGTCTTTATTCTAACAGTTAATACTTATAAGTACAGGAATGTACATTGTATCATTATGTGTTTGTTTAGTTAGTTATTATTTGATTGAGGTTTTATGTTGTACTCAAGAATAGTATCATTATGTAATGCTTTGTAACATATACATTTATGTATGTAAAGCTGATATTTATAATGATTTACTTCTCACCTTTTGTTTCTCATCACAAAGCCAATTAAGCAGGCTTCCTGTGCAGTACTGTAGTTCTTCAACCTTTTCGCATGTTTGCAAGGTGTATATTCAAGCATACTCTGATGGCAGTATTCTGTGGAAAACTGATAAAACTATACTTTCCTAGAGGACCCTGAAATGACCCATGCAGCCATTGTGGATTTGTCTCAAAAATATCCTCGTGCAAGTATTCTTGTTTGATTGTCCCATTTTTTGTTTAATTGTGAGATATATGTATACAGCACTCATTTCTATTCAGGATATGCGTTTGGCAGAGTGATAGAAGTCCTGTCCGCATCACGCTGAAGTGGACAGTTTTATAGGTACCCCCGAGCGAAGATATTCTAACCATGTCTCAAGCTGTCACAATAATAATCATAACCGTATCAATGTCTCGGACTGAAGAACCCGCTAACTTGATCGGAGGAATTTTCCATGCTTTTTGTTCCTTTTTTTCTCCGAAAATCCTATATCTATAGTCTTACTCCATAAACAAACGACGCTCTTCCCAGCACATCAGGGTTTTGTTTTACATCACTCTTATACCCACGGCATAAGAATTTCTTATCTGTTAGAGTATTTATTTATATAGATTGTACAAAAGCACAGGGTCTGTATATATACAGATATATATATATATATATATATATATATATATATATATATATTCTTGGGTGAAGCACAGAAATAAAAAGTAAGTACACAATAATCTCTTGTAACAGTTGTGAGGAAGTCATAATATAAAACTGGAAGGTACACTCAAAAAAATTAGTCTGTTAATTTTAACAGAAAGTCTATTGTTTGAGTGATGCTAGAACGTATACCGTTATTTTGAAACCATAATTTGTCATACACATCCTGTCTAATAGAATCTTGATGTTAAATTAACAGAATATTGGTGCTACTTATTTAGTAGAATACATTCTAACGTCACTCAGACAACAGACTTTCTGTTAAAATTAACAGACTAATTACCGTAACAGATTAATGTTTTTAGTGTATTGTGTAAAGTAGTGTGTTCTTTAAAGCAAAGAATTTTTTTGACAATTTATTATTTGTGAAAAAAAAAAACACATGCCTAAATCAAGGCTGATGACATGTTTGGAACATTGGAAAAAATGACAGACCAGATGATAAAAAGCAAATATAACCCCTCTACATCTTTTGTTTTGAGGACAAATTGGGCAGTGTTGTTTAAGCGATTTGAAATTTTAGAGAAAGTGAACTTTTTGTTTACATCAGATGTAGAGGATAATTTTGTGTAATGGTTTAATTTCAGCAGCTATTTTTTTTTTTCAATTTCAGAGAAACAGGGCCATCATTCCCTATTAATAACTTTTAATTTATTTTGAAAGTTTTGAAATTTCCCAGTTGAAATATTTGAATATATTTATGCTTTAAAAGTGCATGTATGAGTATATCAATAAGTATATCACTACAAGTTTTGGTACAGCTATATACCTAATCTATTACATACTTTTCTGTTCATGTGTTTGCTCAGTGCCAGGTACAAAACCACTACATCCCAGGTATGTTGTTGTCCTCTTGCACTCAGAAGCCTCATGAAATGAATAGTGCATATTAAAAGATAGGATGTCAGAAACTTTGCCAGCAACCAACTGACTAACTGGACCAGCTGACAGAATGATAGACTAACTTGCAAAGCTGGTTGGTGGCAGCTAAAATATTGAACTAGAAAAAATTTGTAATATTGTGGAAGATCACACAAAAAGCCCATGCGGTGGTGTATATACTGGGCCATTGCTAAGTGGAATAGCCCATGTTAAAAGATAGTATGTTAAGTATAGGGTTTCGTGTCTTCTTACACTCAGGACCATTGTGAAATGAATTGCCTTCATAGCTGATATTTTAGTTTGCCAGCACTGCACAATAACCTATAGGAGTCTGTCACCAGAAACAAATGGGAGGCTGAGACTGCCAGATACCTGCGGATGGTAGTGGGTTTACTCCACCATAATGCTGACCACCATCGTATATCTACAAATATTCTTGAATACAGCGTAAAACAAGCGTGAAATAAATAAATAAATAAATAAAAGAAAGGATGCCAAAAATTTGACAGAATGACAGACTGTGACTGTCAGGAGTGGCTGATAAAAAATTGAACTAGGGAAAAAAACAGTTCTTGCAGAAAAGTCCATGTTGTCCATACAGACCCATCATTAAAGTTAATGGCCCATGTTGAAAGACAGGATTTGACTGAGAGGAAAAATTTGTTTAACTGACTGCCTGCCTGTCTAGCAGACAAACTGACAGACAGACAAACAGACAGTGAGCTGCTTGCTACAGCTAAAAATGTGGATGGAACCATCTGGTGTCTTTGTGGACAATGTTTGAATTTATAATGAAGGAGGCATTATCGTATACAGCTGACAGAATCCCATGCTGGATCATTCCATGCATATAGAATTACATTTTTTCGAAGAATACAGAAGAAAACAAGCTTTCTGACCAGTTATTTTAATTTTCTTCATTCCCACTGAAGTCCTGTATCTTTCTTTGTTAGCAGTGTTAGTATTGTATTGAATAGAACTCAGGGAATTGGGCAATGTGCAACTTCATTGTTTGCTGTAGACCAGATATATTACATACTCCATGGGGCTGGCCTTCAAGTTTTTTTTTACGGTTGCATCTTCGTTATGGAAAGTGGTGGGCATATTTTCTGTTTTTTCGTTGAACATTCATCAGATTCTTTCATCTTTTACTGATCAAAGACATACTGATACACCCTAATCATTATCCCACACTTTGTGAAACCATCTTTGTTTTTAATTTAAATATTCACATTTTTAGTCATCTTATTGTATTATCTTGTTATTATGTGTATTCATTTTCAGGGAGTGCACAGAAGCCCATGACACTAAAGTCATATAGCGAGATTTAAACTATAGCATTGTTCAGTCTGTCACCCAATCAGTTTGTGGTACAAATATTATACAAATGATACATATAAATAACTTTATATTGGGTTACATTGTTATCAATTATCATTATTTCATTAGAAACATTGTTTACATCTGTGTACCAGGTTTCCTCCCACCATAATGCTGGCTGCCGTTGTATAAGTGAAATATTCTTGAGTACACCATAAAACACCAGTCAAATAAATAACTAAATAAATACATCTGTGTATAGCAGTGTGAACATGTGCATTTATGCAGATATATTATACATAATACACTATAACACAGTACCTGTAAACATTGTATCAGTTCAGACTGTTTGACAAGTACCTGTACATAGGGCGATATGGAGTATTTGCTCCAGGCTAATATAAACCATAATGAGAACTGTGGAAAAACTTAAATCCGTGAAATTGGAACATCGCCTGAAGATATTTGTGCTTTGTATTTATGTAAAATACCTGAAATAATGACAGGTAACTTATATATGGCCATGCCTACAGGTGTATATATATGTATACGTGCATGTGTGTACTTGATGTGTAAAGAGCGGACAAGTTTACCTACCATACTTTTCTGCTAACAGTAATATTCACTTGATTTGCTTTCAATTCTGTATGATTGTTAAAAACACATGTAGGGTACTGGTGTGCCTAATCATGAGGATTTTGTGATTCTTAGTGACTTAAAACCTGAAGCTGTATCTTAAATAGCTCATGCTGTGCTATATTGCTCTACACATTAAGATATGGTGACCATTTAATCTTTGCTTAGCCTAGATCATCAACCATTTCTCTTATGGAAGAGCAATTTTCACTGCAATTTGTGCGTGTTTTAAATGTGATTTTGGAGACAGAAACTACACTGGAGTGACCAATTTCAGGGTTTCGAGTATAATATATATATTAGCCTACGTAGAATAATGCCCTCTGAATATGCTTGAATAAATACTTTGCAAACATGCGAAACGGTTGAAGACCTACAGTATATCACACAGACAGAATCTAGGTATATATTATGTAACAGCATTAATATTTGTACCGTCATTAAATATCAGTCCACTTTAACATTGTTTGGATTTGCATATGTAACAAGGAAATTCCGAGGATTTTTTTATTATGTAAAAAGATTTATAAGCATCACTTATAGTGTCATTATTATGTTTAATTTAATGAAGTGATTTAATCCACTTAAATTTACATATTTACATATCATGTACCTGTATGTTTTTATACATGTAGCTTTCCCTTGATAATTGACCTGCCAGCAATGTGGTTTTATGAGGCCTAGGTGGTAATTAACAGTATTCCCTGTATGATGTAACAGGACGTTCGCTGGAGACTAGTTCCCTTCCACCTGTCACGTGTGAGAAAATCCGAAACCAACTCACTAAAGGTTGGATCCTCCACTCATGTAACTATCCTCTTTTAATGGGAAAATCAAGGAAGAGCTATACAGGTCCAAATGACAGTGTTGTGAAGATGCAGTGCGTGTGTACTTCGTATATGTTTTTATGAGCACTCTGGAGTACTGATATATCAAAGACTAATTTAATTTAATAATTAAATTTTAATTAATAATAATTTCTGGATTACTCATGTATTCTTTGTAACACTTTAATCCTGAAGTCAACAGGTGAAATCAGCTATACATGCAAGATTTTTTTTTTTTTTTTTAAATTTTTTTGTTTGTTTTGTTTTCAAATGTGAAGGCTTTTTAATTCAGGGAAGCGTTTTGCTTCAGAATTTATAACAGTGTTAATCAGCCAAATTCCTATAGCTAAGCAGTCAGTCAGTCAATCAATCAATCAATCAGAGATTCATATATTACAATCCAACACTAGGAGCCATGGTCAGATGAAAGTGACACCCTCCTCTCTTTGTGGCAGGCTTGACTGAGGATTTTACCTGGACAGGTAAACTCCACGATTAGAGTTACTTTGAAGCGCCCTTGTAACCTCAAAGAACTTTTGTTTACACCCCAGTTGTGCCAACCTGATAAAGACGTAGCAATTTATGGAAGTTTCGTCCAGGTAATCCTTTGAAGTTACCGGAGTTGACAACATCTGTGTACAGTTAGATTATCTGTGATAATACCTCACCTGAGCTGCCTACAGGTGTGTCCTCCCTCTTAACTCTAATGAGATAAATCTGGCCAGGTAGAAGGCGATTATTTACATCTAGGTTCAGGTATGTCTGGTTTCCTTTCACCACTAGCTATCATAAATCCTACAAGTGAGAAGTCTTCCTCCAGACTTGCCCCGAACCAGTTGACTGCAAATTTTACTTTACAGGCGACCCAGCCTCATGATTATATACCCGAGTTGAAATTGTACACCTTTGATAATTGAGCTGATTAGCAAAGCTTAAGCAGGTAGTTAGTATTTAGGCCTTATGTTCACAGTAAATACAGGTAACCACCAGTATAGACATATATTGCGGCGTGGATGCGTGCTTTGGTACAATCGGGAAATGCAAAGAAAGTGTAAGCCTGTGAAGCAAATTTGCAGGGTTATGGTATTGTATAGTGAGATTTGATTTTGATTTTTTTATACACGTACTCTAAAATATTTCAACTATACGTTAGCAGCCAACATTGTAGTGGAGGATATCACGCAAGCTCTGACCATCCACAGGTTGCTGGCAGCCCTTCCCATGTATGACAGAAGAAGAAGTCCGCATGTGTAAAGTGAGGTGTCAAACAGATGTTTATACATTATTGGAACTGCATATTTATGATAGGTTCCTGCAACATCAATGAAAGAGTTAATATGCCAGGTTGAATTTATTTAACTTTAATTTTAAATTAACCAGTTTTCTTTTTCTCTAAATTCAAGGTGAAGGTAAGAGCCCCTGTAGTACAGCCTACCTGTGATGAATACGACTGAGGTTTAATACCTTACACATGCGTATTTTACTTCATGTATATCGTGTCCGTATTCCATTTCTTCCTTAGCGGCGCTACACGCACCATCTGTTAATTAGCACTGTGGATGAGGAGACTGAAATGCCTGGAATAAACCAACCAACAACAGGTGCTTTCACGAGTAGAGCAAGTACAATAGTCACCTTTCTGAATTGTCAGTCATGAACTCGTAGGTGACCATGCAGTCATAAGCAATATTGCAGATTTTTAAGGGAGGAAGTTTTAAGCCTCTGGCCCAGAACATTACACCTGGGACACATGCTTTTGTCAACTATCTGATCAGTGTTTAATGAGATCTGAACATCATCAAAGGCAGTTAGTAATTTTGATGTTACTTTTGTAAATTGTGATATTAAAGAAGATAATCCTATGTAATTTATGTGTTTTATTTGCAGTGATGGATAATGGGCACACACACGTATTTTTAATCAAACATACATGTAACTGCACCCCCACCCCCCACCCCTCAAGATTTCTACAACATGAAGCAATTCCAATGTACAAATACTAATATACATGTCGTATTTTTAATTCATCTTTAATAAGAACTGAAACAGATGATTCAAGAGAGATAAATTCTGTGTGCCAGCTGCAACCTTGTAACCTCAAATAGACAAATCATGTCATAGAAAATACAACTTCTGTATTCCAACAACATATAGTTTTGGGGTTGTTTGAATTTGGTCGGATATTTTATCTTAATTGAGTGGCTGGAGGCAGTGTGTCTATAGTGGTGTTCAGAGACAGACAAACATACTGACTGTCAGACAGACAGACAGACAGACAAACAAACATGCTGACTGTCACACAGCCAGACAAACATGCTGACAGACAGACAGCCAACCATTCTGACAAACAAATATGCAGGCAAACATGCAGACAGACGTACAGACAAACAAACGTGCAGACAGACAGACAGACATGCAGAAAAACTGACAATCAGACAAACATGCTGACAGACAGACATGCTTATTTGTCAAAATACATCTGTATATAGGCTATGGTTTCTTGTGTACAGATAATGTATATTAGCTCTTAATAACAATGTATCTCTTTAAATAATTAGTATAAATTATGTCATTTCTTCTGTATACAGTCTGCTTTCAATTATTGTGCATAGATTGTACATATATGCATGTAGTTGCATATACGTGTGCTTAGCTATGTATATGCCAGTAATTATATTAATATTTAGTGTATAGAACATCCTTCACTTGTTAAAGTACATTACTACATGTGACGATGTATGTATAGGGTTTGTTCTAGATAGTTTAACTTCGCCCTGTACTCTTAGACTTATAATAGTTCTAAAACCAAAGACACTGTCATTTTGTCACAGCCTTTACCTGGCAGACAATACTTCACCCATCAGACCTTAACGCGATGATGTTGTAGCAGCCCGCAGGTAAAAAAAAAGATCTTATCTGAGTACTAAAAGGATTAATATGATCCCCTCCTCACCTCATGCCACCCCCCTACTCCCCCTACTCCCCACCCCTCCACTCAGAAAAAAGAAACAGCCCCTAACCCAATCAACGCTAGAAGGCATGTTTTGTTCTTTAAAAATGGCCAGGTAAAAAAATGGAGGGAGTCGACATTATCATGAGACAAAAGACTAGGCATGAGTTATGGGTTTACACCTTCAGGTATAATGCAACCAGGCCGCAGTAAATAACAAAAAAAAACATTTTTTTCTTTCTGCCAAGTTGCAACTTTGTTTTTTGGAGTTTGGTAAAGGTTGACAGCAAAAGTGTCTTTGTCATGTCTGTCATGTGTAGTTGTTAGCATTGATTGATCAAAAAGAATAAAGTAATGCTTATGGAATCACCACCATGATTGATTGCTACCTGTGATAGGTAATGCCCACTGAGGGAAATTCTGCCACAATGATAGTCAGTAAAAAATCAAAAGAGTTATGTCCCATTTCAAAACTTTCTCATGGACCCCAGTGAACTTCACTGGACTGAAAAGGAACTGAGTGTCATTATTATTTGTCTCGGCATATAACAGGTGCTTGGTGAATTTTCAAACATGTTTTCCAAAAGTTATTTTCAACTTTCCAAATTTTAGAGGGCAAATTTAAGTCAGAGTTTTACTGATTTGTTCATGGATAGTTTCCTTTGGAGATGTAAAATTCAAAAGCAGCAGGCAAAATGAATTAACTATTGGACATTAAGCTCTGTTCATTAACTCAAGTTCAAATCCTGTGTGTCCCAATTTGTCTATTCTACAAACGTGTAATGAATATGCTGACTATGATGTTAAATTTGGACAGGTATCTTATATAATTATAGACTTGTTATAAATGCAGGTATATCACCTGAATTTGTACAGGTTTATTTCTGTTTTATTTAGCTTGAAATTAGTAGATATAATCCATATATTTGCATAATCATATAAACAGTACATTGAGTATGATAATTAACATTGGCCTTCTCCCAATCACCCCCAGGGGAAGTAAAGTTACAGTTCCATTGTTTATAATGCAGAGTAGTATACATGTATACCATACTTTGATACGAATTAGAAAGCAGAGTTAATTATTCTCATCACTTCTTTCTGCTGACATACATTCCTGAGCGTTTAGAATTTTTACCTGCTCATAGCTGATGCCAAAATACCTGATTACCTTCTGAATGCTGCGTGTGAAACGGATTGCACTTTCCTGTACTTGATCTGTAATCATACCTGAGTCAGGTGCAATGGTGTTTGTAATGTGAGACTTCCTGCTAGAAGTTGATTTGCTCACTGCCAAGGGTATAATGAACTATAATTAATTAGAGTCATTTAGTGAGATATGAAATATCTGGCCCAAAATAGGCAGGTGAGTACAAATTACCTGCACAGGTACATGTAAGATTAAGGACATGTACATGCAAGATTATCATGGATATGTATATGTAAGGTATATGGCACGTTAACTATATTGAGCAGGCCCCTGGAAATTTAATAATACGCTAATTGGTTAAAAATCCAGCCTAGTCGATCTCCTATAGCATGAACTTGGACTGTTAAATTAACCTGCGTATATATATCTGTATTATCTACCATATTAATGCTTACATGAATGTGAATATATTGATATGTTATCTTTTTCTCTAATCCCAGTAATTACTGTGATGTAGGCGCAGCGGATATCAGTATATTCCCAACGAATTCAGACAAATTAGCTTTTCGATATTACACTTTCACGCAAAGATACCATTATTTGTATTCTTTTGATAAAATATTGAAATAGATAGCTTTGTTTCACCATATTCATTTAGCACGAAGTGAAGAAAATAGATGTAGTAATTTGAAATTTTGTAGGTTACTGGTGCACGCAGTTCCTTAGTCCAATTGTATGTTGCCTTCTGGTGCACGCAGTCCAATTGTATGTTGCCTTCTGGTGCACGCAGTCCAATTGTATTTGGCCTTCTACCTCAACCAAAAAAAAAAACCATAATGACCCAGCCCAGCATACTGGTACACGAAGATAGGGTATATTACCTGTAGGCTGATTGTGTTTGTTGACACAAATTTAGAACAGTTATGGCTGTAGGTGTAATCTTAAACGTTTATAATTTCCAACCCCATACGTGGGAAGGTCTGGCAGTAACCTGCGGATGGTCATGGGTTTCCTGGGCTCTGCCTGGTTTTCCCCCAGCGTAATGCTGACCGCTGCTGTATAAATGAAATATTCTTGAGTTCTGCATAAAATGCCTATCGAATAAAATAAATAGATAACTTCCTTCCAAAAACTTCTCAATCAATCAATCTATCAGATCAGTCAATCAATCAGTCTTCCCCAAAACAGGAGTGCATCTTTGGCTTTATATACATGTAAACTTACTTATGTTACTGTGTCAGCTCAATGCCAATTTGGAAGTAACTCTCGGGAATTGGAGGTGACCTGCTATATCGAGTTGGATAAAAATTTTACATGAAATTATTGTTTAATTTACATATACCTTTGGTACAAGGTCTGTTCAGTTGTTACAGGCAGGCAATCGGGTGGAAAAACTGTAAAAAAATTATAGCTGATTTGTTGTGGTTGGTGAAAAATCAGGTGAAATTATATGCAAGTTACTGGTGATCTGTATAAAAGTTAACCTCAGATCTTTTCCTCATTTTACCACAGAAAGGTGATTAGAAGGTGAAAAATTCAATCAAATTATAGCTGATTTTAACACTGATTCACGATGTTTAAAAATGCGCAGATTCTGCAGGGTTAGGCTTTCACTGTCGCCAGCTGGCCATACGCACGGACTGTTGTATTGTAGGGGTCCAGCGGAGGCAGGTTAAAAGTGTACACACAGGCTGCCCCAGGCTGCACTCCACCACATTCAAGTGGCCGCTGAGTGTCCTTACACCGTCTGCCAACCACAACAAAAGAGATCTCGCCTAATTACCGTGGCGACAAACTTTGAGGCCGTCTGACTGAGCGCTTTCTGCAGCACCACCACCACCACCACCATTTTATACTGCAGCACTCACCAGCTCTGTAAAAGCCAACTCGTGTGAAAGTTAGTAGCGGTGCGTGCTGTACCATACAAAACAAAGTTTTGACATATGATTTGAGGGATATTATTTACCTGTTTAATCATGTTTCATTCTATACTCTCTCTGTATATATATAATGTTTCTACTTATGTAATTGCTATAGACAGCTATGGACGTCAGGAGGGGATCATGGTACCTGGCTAGATACCTTCGTCATGTTTCACGAAGCTCTTTAAGTACATTAGCTTACACAAAAGTGTTTCGCTTAAGCATTGAAGACATGTTTATAACGTGTTTGACTTCAGCTTTGTCAAGAAACTCTCCATGTTGGACTTAAAGAAGAAACTACAGACTTGAACAATTTTCTGGACTGTAGGGGAAGGTTGTGAATCTGGGCCTTCACTGGGTGTTTAGTTTTAACTTTAAAAGCCGCAACCAAACCAGCCAATGTTGGATTTGAACATGTAACCTCATTGATGAAGTGCCTGAATTCTTTTCATGTACAATCCAGTGAATAGTTAGACAATCCAGGGCTACCTAGAGGACAATGCAGCAGGCCAATATATTCAAAAGCATTATTTAAAATGTTTCAATAATTTCTTGTAATTAGAACAAGGTGGATATACTGCTTCCAAATACTTTCTTTTATAAAATCCAAATTAAATGTTTAGCTATTGACAGGAGTCTTGGTGGCCTAGAACAAATTTACATTAACGTATGCATAAACTTTTTGCTTCAGAATTGTAAATTAATGCTTTAACAGAGGCATTTAAAGGTAACCCCACCAGCACAGGTCAAAATCTCATGTAAATCCCATGCTATTCAAATCAATATTGATATAAAAGTATGATGTATAGTTGTTATTTATGTATTTGCATGTTATCTAGATCAGAAATTCTCCATAAAATTATTCAGTGTAGAAACATGTTTTGCTGAAGTCTTCAACAGTTTCATGAGTTTATAATTGGGGGATCATTAGCAACATGGAGCCCTATTATGGGATGGAGTCTTGTCTGCCAGCTGCTAGTTAGCGACATGTTAAAGAGGGCGGGGATATCTTTGCTAACAGCTAATTGGGCCCTTAAGACCTGGATTTGACAGAGGTGTTCAGACATCCACAATAGCGCTCTGTTCTCCTCCTGAAAGGGGCGCCCGATGCTCCTCTGTCAAGTTTTAGGCCATAACCGGAAACTGAATAAAAGGTCCTCGGGTTAACAAAACAATTTATGATACCTCTAGCTGCTTGATTATAAGATAACTACCCGGTATTGCCTTGTGGGATGCAGGTTCACACGAAGTCTGTGCTTATATAGCGTGAAGCAATGTACCAGTTTAGGACATATTTGATCTCTCAAAGTTGGATTCATGTTCATGTAAAGGCTTGTAATCACATTTTTTCATTATTGGTGTAATAATGATAATGATAATAATAATAATAATGACATAATAAGAAGAATAAATACCAAGCTCAAGAATGAACCAGGTTTATGGATGGATGAATATTTCATGTAACTGTAGGTCCATATATAAAGATTAAACTATAGCTATCTGAAGGAGTTTTGTAATATTTCACATTTTATATTGTATTGTAAAATTGATAAATCAAAAAATGTGAAGCAGACATCAGAAGTTACACTAGAAGTTACACTACTGATGTGTCGATTTCGATTTTTACCACAAAAGGGTGAAACCTTCTATTTGGAGGGTGAACAACACCTTGGGGACATGCCAGCAGTTTTAACTAAGGAGTTAAGGTTTTATTGTTAAAAGAACGTCCAACAAGGCGAACCGAGTGTGCCTGTGTGACACCAGTAATTTATAGGGTTGTACAGCCTACCTTTGATATCAGCTAATCTGACCCTGTATAACATAAGTGCGTACACATAGTCGGATTAATTTCTGAAAACGACATCGTGCTATTTAATGAACCAACCAAAGAAGCAATTCAGTCCTCAGGTCGATCTACCGGTGCTCAGTATGTTCTACATTTTGCTGTTTATTTAATTTTTTTTTTTATCTTATTTTTGTTTGACACCATGCTCAAGTATACTTGTATGTCACTTACGTGACGACAGCCAGCATTATTGTGGGAGGAAACCATTCTGCTTTTTCATGAACTTTCTGAAAATGACATATATTCTGATAAACCAACTGAACCAAGAAATCAAGAATAATCTAGAAGTCTTGGCTGATTTCTAGAAATTTTACTCTTTGCCACCAAGAAAATTTTGTGTGACGAATTACTGGGCCATTATTGAAGATCAAGATGAAGGAAGAGTAAATGTATCACATTTGCTGATTAAAATTACAATGATGCAGAAAACGGAGAGGGTTTTTCTTGTTTTTTCTTATATGGGATCTTTAAGTCTGAAAATTCAACTTTGGCCCATACATAAACAAATGAATATGGGCTTTTAAGTTTTTTCAATGTGACAAACTTGCATGTAGTTCTCCTGCACTTTACTAGTAGATACAAAATAATCAAGTATTCAAGGTTCTGAAGACATTCTTTGATTTTTTGGTTCACGTTGATCCATTTTATAGATGAAAAGAGAAAAAAAAAAGCAGATAAAAATATGCAGCTGCATTTTGAAATAGAAACGGTAAAAAAAATCTGTACGATTGACATGTATAAAGCAGTTACTTTATTACATTTAAATATTCAAATTTCTCCCCAGGTCTTCTATTCCCTGCATTCTAGGATTATACAAGAAATGTATGCGACTGAAGACATCAAAGGGCTTATACGACTAAGATTTACTCTGTGTTCCTCAGGTGTTGTGTTTTTTTTTTTTTTTTTTCCCATCTGGATCAGTCCTCTCAAGGTGTATAACTCTTAAGGCCCTTATTGTTAGCGAGAGCCAAGATTTACGCCTTGGGATAATAGTGATGGGATTACCAAAGAAAAGCGCAGAAAAGAAGTTTTGTTAGTCAGATTTGGCGATGAAAGGGGCCATGGGTATAAGGCCCACAATTACCGTGTAGATCTTTAGAGAAACTTTTCCTTTGACGACCGCTCTCGGTCCTAGTCTGAGATACATGTAAGGGTGAGCCTGACTTTGGGGCACGTTCAATCGCAGCTGAGGATCAGGGCTTTCGGGGAACAGAGAAAGGGCGCAAGACAATGCTGCCGGTGGACGTGGCGTATATACCTGTTCAGTCCACAGGTCCAGCGCAGGTGTTGTTTTGAGGTGTTACGCCCAGACCCTAGGCGCTCCCAGGCAGTACCAGCTTACATATCTGTGGGGCAGTGTGTAATATACCAGGACAATTCAATGAGTGGACATTTGAAGAAATGATAAAGATAGGATTAATGCTGTGGGCTGTGGGTATGGACAAGTCAGAGTAATGTGCAACAAGGGCTTAAATTATGGTGAAAGGAATGTGTAGTGTGGGAGAACACAAGCATGTTCCACCTCTAGACCCACCCCAACTCCAACCCCCTCCTTCGTCCCATATAAAAAAACACATTGAATTAAAAAACAAACAAAAAAATCAGTAAAGAATTTTAATTATGGACCCTTGGTTTAACAGACTGTGGATGCATGCGTATTTGTACCTGTTGGTGTAAATAATAAGGACAAGAAATATTCAGATAATCATCATACGCAAAACTAAATACATATATTTTTTTTATTATTTGCTCTTCAGATATGCATCAACTTTTTCACGTAGCTATATTCTGTTACAAACCAATTTTTAGACTGAAATGTATAAGTGGTTTAAATTCTATACAATTCTTCAAAACTAAATTATGCCATTTTCTTGTGAGTCATAATTTAAGTACAACAAAGGGGTCTCTGTGGCTCAGTTGGTTAGCGTGCTAGCGCAGTGTAATGACCCAGGAGTCTCTCACCAATGTGGTCGCTGTGAGTTCAAGTCCAGCTCATGCTGGCTTCCTCTCCGGGCGTACGTGGGAAGGGTCTGCCAGCAACCTGCAGATGGTCGTGGGTTTCCCCCAGGCTCTGCCCCGTTTCCTTCCACCATAATGCTGGCCGTCGTCGTATAAGTGAAATATTCTTGAGTATGGCGTAAAACACCATTCAAATAAATAAATAAATAAATCGTACAACAAAACAAATGTGTTTCTGATGTATACAAACACAAATCATAATTCAGGTATGGGAACTAGACGTATACCTGTTCTGTTGCATGACGAGGAAATCAGGTACAATTGGATACATGTACACACCTGTAGTAGACCGTCACATCTCAGTAGTGACAATGTACATTAATTATCAGGAATACCTTGTGTTGTACTGTCAGGTAACTCAGATCTTACCTGAAGAGATTCACCTTCCACTTGCACTTAAAATTCTGATGTAATGTAATAGCCTTTGTCAACAGGTGTAAGACCTAACAAGATTTCCTCACTTTTTGGCACCGGATTTACAGATGCTAACATGACTTACATATGACATACTTCAAAGAAAAAGACCTCTGAAAATCGAAATTAAGCATCACTAAAGAGACCACTTAACACTATGCATAAATATACTTTCATTTATTTTTTTAGAAACATTTGAATTCTCAGGTGGGCTTTGTGGACCACTCTATTAAAGGTTAGGAACTCTGACGTCACAGGAAGTTTATCAAACTCTAAATCATGACATTTAATGTTGGCAAAACTGTTTTTACCTGTTTTTACCATCAGGAGAAAAAGGTGATGTGACATCAGATTTCATAGATACGGTTAGTAGGGCTCATAAAACCCATCGTAGTATTAAAATATTTGAATGCCTTTCAACACTGTTAAAAAAATCTGAAAAAATAAATGAAAGTATTTTTACGCATAGTTTTCAGATGTTGAACGTTACTTGATATTTTAGCCTTCTTTTCCTTTAACTACACAGGTGTACATGTATGTTACAAAAACTTTTGCTGATGCCTAAGTTACTCTTTTTGGCAGATTCTGACAATTCTTTTGATCTTAAAATTGTGTTTTGAGGTTTGTTTGGAAGTTGGCATGATATCGTGCTGGAAAAATAATGCTTTTCAGTGCTATTTACAGGAAACTTAAACCATGCATTATAAACGACACACATTTCAACTTCGTTAAGGAATACATGGATTAATGAGCCATGGTTCCTCAATCTTTTCGAATATAAAAGAGCAACTTTTAGGATATTTTTAATATAATTTTGTTGCCAAAACTACATTAATTGGGTTGACCAATTTCAGGGCTTCACCCAAAGTATCATTTTATCAGTCTGCAGAGAAATGCCCTCAGAATATGCTTGAATAAACACCTTGCAAACTTGCGAAAGGGCTGAAGACTTAGTGCATATATAAACTGCATGGAATTAGGAGAACATGTGTTTAGATTGTAACCTGCTGTTTTTTCTGTACTGTGCTGGAAGATTTTGGATGTAAAGATGTTTGATGTACATGGTGCTACAGAATGCCTGAAGTGACTCTACATGGCCACATATGAAACCACTCTGACCAACTTTACAAGGAAAAGTTAAACACCCAGATGGCATGCTCCCATACAGCTGACCAACCAACCAGTCTTGTGGCAGAATTGAATCCCTCTATACCTAGCTCTCATCATTGTCTGGTAACAAAGCAGCCTCCCACCTTAGACCCGCTCCACACCTTACACCCACCCCAGCCCCCATCTTACACCCCACCCGCCAGGATTGCTAACCCCATGGGTCAGCTTGTGGTACAGTTATTTGAATAGCGCTGTAGCCTGAGTGCCGTTTTTAATCCCCAAAGTACCCTTGACTTTTAGCCTCAGAATGGACAGCTGTAAGGTACTGTGGCCATGCAAATCATATTCGTTTATTTACTGTTTTATCCAAGTTTAAGTTCTTGTTGGGAATTTACCCTATTTGTTTGTTTTTTTTTCTCAGTTTCTACAAATTTGTATTACTTTATATTGCTTGATTATTTATTTATTTATCTATTTATTTATATGGCCATACTGCCTAACATATCATGTGACTTACTTTAACAAACGTCGTTTGTTTATATGCGCGGAATTCGTTCAAAACTTTTCAGCATAGCAGATGAGGGTATTCCTGAATATCTAGTTGAGTAGACTTTGCATAAAGGTAGAAGCTAGGCTATAATGATTTCAGACTACCTAATCCCTCAACCTTTCTGCATATGAAAGAGCAACTTTCAGTGAGATTTAAGCACCTTTTCAGTTTGCTTTCAGGTCAAAACTACATTGACAAATTTCAAGACTTTACAAAAAGTATAATTTTATCAGTCTAAGCAGAATAATGTTTTGTAAATGTTTATTATCACCTTGCACACACATGAAACGGTTGTAGAATTACAGTACTTTACCATGGGGTAAAATTCCATGCATGTTTTGTTATTTCTTTGTAAAAGTTATTCAGAATGCACTTTTTGTTTCAGTTACAAAGATGCAAGCATAATTTCTGTCAGCATTTCCATAAAGTGTTGTTGTGTATAATGCTCAGGTATACGAGTGGATTATCAGAAAACTATTAAGAATTTCTAATGGAATACATTACCAGTGGACAAACCTGGGGGAAAAAAAAGGCTGGCCAAGCATTCAAACTGATCCTTTCAAAGCATAGTATAAGTGCCTTTTACAAATTGAACGACATGTATATCACAGTGTTATTCACTGATTACTGTCTTTGTACCTGCAAATAAAATACCATTTTATCAGGCCTTTCAGTACTAATTAATGCATATTACGTGATACTTTTACAATATGACACACCTTTTTTTTTATATCCTACAATGAAAACATTGTATTATTGTGCTTAATTTATAGTGATTAATAGGATTAGTTTTTGTTGACAAAATTCATGCAGGCGCTAATATTTTGTGTGGTGAAAATGACAGTCGAGGTTTTTGTGCAGCTTGGGTGGGAACAAAAACGGCGTGGTGCAACAGAAAACATGGCTTTGCTCTTTCGTAAAATCGTGGCACATAACCAGGGTGGAGTAATTACCCAGGGTGCCATTCAAGTGTGGTACAGATGTTGTTAAGAGGGTTTATCAGTCTTTTCGGCAAGTGCTCGATTTGAATAATTCGCTGTGCGGCTCTCTAGCCAGTGTTTTCTATGGCGGGTAACATATTGTCTGATTGAGCTAGCTAGCTGAATGAACCTGAAACTCCGTGCTCAGATGCGCGGCTCACTGATAATTTCTTTTAACAGGACAATTAAACAAACAGAGACGAGAATTCCACTGAAAAGGCGGGTGTGTTGTTTTGCCAACTTTAGGGATAAACTGACAAAGGTTTTTGATCAATCAAGTTTTTTTTTTCTGCTAGCTCATTTGATTTGTTATTGAATGACAACAAACTGAGTCTTGCCAAGAGGCAAGAAAATGGAATTGTGTCACTTTGTGACAACTTAAAATCCAAATTTCTCCATCGGACTCTGGCAAGGATAATAAATAACGATAATGAACACACCAGCTGACATGTTCTAGTAGAATGGATATGAGTGGTTTATAGTTGAAGACTAACAAGTAATAATAAATGCCACACCCAAGTTGTGTTCTAATTCAGTTGTAACAATGTTATAGACCAAAGGTAGCGGATAGTGAATCTTTCTTCTCACATGGTCAAACCATCTAATGAACAACACACTTATATCTTCACGTTTCCAAAAAGCTGGTAAAGAAATGTAATATTCTACTTTCAACACTACTCCTATCTGTCCCAAATTCTAGAAGGATTAGGGTATACCCAAGTTGTGTTCTGGTGGAACCGACATATAGTGTTGTATAGTGCAAGAATAAAACAAAATGCACGTACAACAGCTGTGTTTTAGTTAAGTAACAATGATTAGCAATAAGTGCAACTGCAAAATTGTGCTCTATACAGTAGAACTGGGACATGGTGTTATAGGGTGTAAAATTATTTATTTATTTTCATTTATTATGGTTAACCTTTTCAGTGCTAAATACACTGCTCTCCCATGGCCGTGGCCCTGCACTGCAACACAAAATGTGGGTACAAGCCTGGATTTATTGCTTTACATTATTATCTGATTGTTGTATTTCCACCTGCCCTCTTTAATATAATTTCACTGATACATTGACAGCAGTAAGGTTTGTAGACAAACATAAGGTATCTGCATGGGTGTGCTGGAACTGTGCAGTTTAACACATACGCAGTGCATTCTGATTTGCAATTCAGGTTTTGAACTTTGTGTTGATGCGCATCGTGTAGCAATTTTAATTCTTACATGAAAATCCTGATGAGTATGTAAAGCCTGCCAGCGCTCACACAACGCTATTTTAAACATTTTCTCCTGGGGTATTGTGTTATTCAGTGAAAAAATAAATGAATACCCTACCTAAACGACCTAAAATTTAACCCACAAATGTGCATTTCTAGAGTTTCAAGTAAATGTCACGAAATATTATTTTCGGTGCTGAGACCAACAATTTTCCAGTAGAATATCACCCCATGTTCAAGCAAACCTCAAAACACCTTTCTAAATCAATACATTTTTCAGAATTGGGGGGAAAAATTGGTGAGTTTAATGTCATTTAGGGAAAATAAATAAATAAATTGTTTTCTGAAATGCTATTCAAAAATCATGCACCTACTGTGTTTTCCTGCTTACTCTAGTTAATAAAACTCCTACATACAATCTGTTTTAAATTATCGCGTGTTAATTGACTAATTGTCATAAACCTGCTTTTATCCATCTGAGATTTATACGAAGCCGTTGTTGATGGTTGATAGTGAGTCCTAGATTGGATCACATTAGCCATGCTATCGTATTGATTTTAATATTAGCTTGTTATTGTGTGAAGTCACAAATTTTGTTGACCAGTATAGAAGCAGTCATATCAGCTGACATAAGGGGGTGGGGGGGGGGGGGATGCTGGTGTGGGGGGGGGGGGGGGGGGTTATAAGCATGATGGTATCAATTGTATTGAATCCCGACTAGTGAAAACATTTCTCCAGACTTAATAAGGCACAGATTCAGAAGAGATCGCTAAAATGACAAATTTCAAACGAGCGATGAAAACCCAGGCAGGCTGCATAATCCTGACATAGATTATTTTCCCCAATAACTGCGCCCGAGATTCAGAGCCCAAGATAAATAATCGTCAGGGGGTAAGATCTGGAGATATCTACAGACGAGCGGATATTAACCTGCCGTTGTAAATGGTGTGAGGGATGTGTGGCGCGATCATACCCAACAGACGGCGAAGCAATATATTAAATGTCTGACACACACTCGTATGTATTTATCGATTATCAAAAATTTGCTTTATAGACAAAATCAGACCGCTTTGATATTGGATTCCCAGCGACTGTTAAATGCCAATGTACTATGTGTACAATACATACACGCTCCGAGGGTTCAGGACTCTAATCTTTGCATCTGAAATTTCATTCCATCTAAATCTCCTGGCCAAGGACATGTATAAGCTTATTTGTGTTGTGTTTGTCAGACATTCACTTGATGTCAGGTCTGAAAAATGAGAGAATACAACAGCAATTTGGCAATTTTCATTTTGAGGGGGCACATTTTTGTAATTTAGAATATACAATAATTTGTAAGATGCACTGTTTGTGTATGTATGTGAAGAAATGTAGTAGTAAGGGACCTGTCCACTTTTCTGCTCTAACGAACTTGAAGAGCAGCATTTGCAACACTCTTCGAAAACATTAGGCATTATGAAAATCATATTTGTGCGTTAAACTTTGTCTTGGATAAATGTGTCAATTTAAATTAACTTTTCTGTTTCAAAAAAAAAAAAAAGTGTAAAATTTTTATAATATATTTACCTGTAAATGTATCATCAGTATTAAGTCTCGAAACTCTGAAACTATATCCCAAACTTTGTGTAATGTACAAAAAAATAAAATGTGGAGGCACCTATGCATTGTCTCTCAAGAAAATCAGCCTAGGCTTTAACATGTATGGTATTGAAGCTGTGAGAGTTTCTTTTGATCATTCTTTTCTGTGACCGCAACACTGATGTAGGTGCAGGGATATATAGACAATGCGGAGGTCTGTACACTTTCACAATGGTTTACATAACACGCAGCAAACCCTCCTCCCCCCCCCCCCCCACCATGTTGATGGATGGCTGTGACAGGCTCATTTGTATTCCCGTCAGAGATCAAATCCCCATTTGTCTTGTATGTCAGCACAATCCTCACAAGCCCTCACCTCAAAGTTCCCACACTATCAGGTCTGCCAACGGATTTACGATTAACGCACTCACCTGTGCTATAAGCTTAGACGCTTAATCCTATATATAATACATTTTTAGCTCAACAACATCTTGCCATTTAATTTTTTTTTCTCAAAACATTTTAAAGTTACAAGATTTGTTCTCTGTGTGATCAGAATGGCACAAGATTGAAATGTACTGGCAGCAAAAATGATTTAGTAAAAAAGCTACTAAAAAAGTCTAGTAAAATTTGTAACAATTGTATACCATACTGTATGACAAGGAATTCAGTTTGTACATGAAACCCTCAAAACTAACTCATCCCCCTAATCTCACAATGTAGGAGATATGCACAACAAATACTATATACATTTTGATGTTAAATTTCTTTTTCAAATCTAAAACAACATGATACTATATGATTATGTAGATATCTAGACTGATGTCATCAAATCAGCGTTGCCTAATTATTCAAGTTAGGAGATTAACAGGGTCACTGTTTGGTCATTTGCCTCAAGCAAAACTGTTTTCTTCTTGTTTCTCTCTCCTGTATGTAAAAATTAAGGCTTAAATTACGTTTGGAGGTTGCATATATTCTGTATGTGCACTTCATGCTCTCTGCAGCCCTCAGTGACTTGTGCGACGAGATTGTTTGTTCTTGCTGTGACCCTTCTGCGCCCGACGTAGGTTCATACAGGATCAAGTCAAGGGTCAATCTGTAAATCAGGCTCTGGTTAGGCGGTAACTTTTTGTCTTGAAATGGTATGAAGTGGCTTAAACCAGTCACTCCTGTTTCCTCCTTGTGGACACCTAGTGGGGTCGGATCAAACCCTTGTAAGGTTTCAGTGAACACCCTACTTGATGATATGTTAAGAATTACGTTGAAGAAATGAACTGATACTCAGGCTATCAGGAACCTGTCTGCTTCACAGCTTTTGTATACCTGTAAATGAAACAATTCTTTAGTGTGGGGTTAAACAATAATCAAATAAATAAATACTTATGCATTCTTGAGTTTCAACTGTTGAATCTTAATTCAATGAAGAATTTAAGTTCTTGTTGCTTAGAAAAGTCTACACATTCCTTTTAATTCACAATAAAGTAATCTGGCCATTGGAAAATCATTCCACATTTGGAAACTATGTTGAGCAGAGTTTAATAATCCAGTAATCTAAATAGCATTTAGCAAACCTTGACTAATTAATGACAATGAGCCCCACTCTCAGTACACATGCATTTATAACACACTGTACATACAAATCCTGAAGCAAGACGTTGTTAATGTAGAAAGAAACAGCTCTTAAGTTACTCGTAAAATCATTTCGCAAACCCAAATGGCTGTTTAATATTATACCATTTATCACGTAAAAGTAAAAGTTACAGAGGGCAGTTTGAGTCGACTCGGAGTCTGTGTGTTCGCCTTCGACTTTGACATGGAAAATAAATGTGCCGCGCTTAAATGTAGGCTGTGGTCGGTGTAGAAGACATTTTCTCCCAGGACCTGTAATGGAAGGAAACTTTATCAAAACCATTTGCTTGGACAACTGTCGAACAAATCTCGACGACAGGGCTATTTTCATGTCATGTCGTATTCATACACCCAAGATAATGTGATTAATGCGATACATGTGGTCTGCGTTTGTCACAGAGCTGGAAGTCACAAATCTGAACTCATTCATTCTGACTAGATAGGACTCAGAATTGTGGCTGCATTTGTGCTGAGTGAAGTTTTGTTATGTGGTGTTACGACTTCCTCCACCAAACTGCAATGTGCCAAGAACTATGCTGAATTTTAGTTAATGAGTTGTGAGAATTATTTTTCAAGCTTCTCTGATATTTTCTTTCTGTCATTTACAGACATGTAGTATTTTATTTATTTAGTTATGTGATTAATGCTTAATGTTATACTCAGGAATTTTTCACTCATATGATGGCAATCAGTATTAGCATCAATCTAATAAATAAGTAAATAAATAAATTAACAACTTTGTAGATATTTCTTGATCTGTTTGTAAAATGAGAAAATAAAATGCTTAGCTGCATCTATAAGTCAGGAGGTATTATCAGCTACCTGACAAAGGTGTGTAGTTTGCTTCAGGTACCTGACAAAGGTCTGTAGATCGCTCCATGTACCTGACAAAGGTGTGTAGTTTGCTTCAGGTACCTGACAAAGGTCTGTAGATCGCTCCATGTACCTGACAAAGGTTTGTAGTTTGCTTCAGGTACCTGACAAAGGTGTGTAGTTTGCTCCAGGGACAAGACAAAGGTGTGTAGTTTGCTTCAGGTACCTGACAAAGGTCTGTAGATCGCTCCATGTACCCGACAAAAGTGTGTAGTTTGCTTCAGGTACCTGACAAAGGTGTGTAGTTTGCTTCAGGTACCTGACAAAGGTCTGTAGATTGCTCCATGTACCCGACAAAGGTGTGTAGTTTGCTTCAGGTACCTGACAAAGGTCTGTAGATCACTCCATGTACCTGACAAAGGTGTGTAGTTTGCTTCAGGTACCTGACAAAGGTGTGTAGTTTGCTCCAGGGACAAGACAAAGGTGTGTAGTTTGCTTCAGGTACCTGACAAAGGTCTGTAGATCGCTCCATGTACCCGACAAAAGTGTGTAGTTTGCTTCAGGTACCTGACAAAGGTCTGTAGTTTGCTTCAGGTACCTGACAAAGGCCTGTAGATCGCTCCATGTACCTGACAAAGGTGTGTAGTTTGCTTCAGGTACCTGACAAAGGTCTGTAGATCACTCCATGTACCTGACAAAGGTGTGTAGTTTGCTTCAGGTACCTGACAAAGGTCTGTAGATCGCTCCATGTACCCGACAAAAGTGTGTAGTTTGCTTCAGGTACCTGACAAAGGTGTGTAGTTTGCTTCAGGTACCTGACAAAGGTCTGTAGATTGCTCCATGTACCCGACAAAGGTGTGTAGTTTGCTTCAGGTACCTGACAAAGGTCTGTAGATCGCTCCATGTACCTGACAAAGGTGTGTAGTTTGCTTCAGGTACCTGAAAAAGGTGTGTAGTTTGCTTCAGGTACCTGACAAAGGTCTGTAGTTTGCTTCAGGTACCTGACAAAGGTCTGTAGTTTGCTTCATGTACCTGACAAAGGTGTGTAGTTTGCTCCAGGGACAAGACAAAGGTGTGTAGTTTGCTCCAGGTACAAATTTTAAACATGGTCATATACATTGAACATCCTTGACCACATTGCTGTAATCTCAAATAAATACATCAAATTGCTTTTATGATTTTTGTCCAGGTTGTTTGGTGCAAAGTGCAGTGGCTGTTTACAACCTATACCTGCTAACGAGCTTGTGATGCGAGCTGTGGGTAACGTGTTTCACCTGGGCTGTTTTATCTGCGTCATCTGTGGCCGCCAGCTCCAGAAAGGGGAGCAGTTCGTCTACAAGGACGCCCAACTCTTCTGTCGACTAGACTTTGAAAAAGAGTGCAGTTTGTTACCGCTTAGCCCCAAAAGTAAGTACTATCACTTATATCACCTAGTCTATATTATGAACCCACAGCTTTACAAGGCCAGCTCTGAGGGAAGTCTACCTTTAAAGCCGGACTCAAATACTTACGATACTTTTACGTGAAATATTAGCATTTGAAAAAAATTCTCGAAATTTGAAAGTCTTGGACTTTAAAGGAAAAGACATCTAAAAAGCCGAGTAGGCATCACTTAATAGACCACATAAAACTATGCATAAATATACTTGCATTTATTTTTTTAGGTTTTTCTGAAGAGAGTTAAAGGTGTTCAAAAGTTTGAATTCTAAGGTGGGCTTTATGGACCATACTATCAGAGTTTAGGAAATCTGACATTACAGGAAGTTTTTCCAACTCTAATCATGACACTGAATGTTGGAATTACTCTTTTTACCCATGAGTAAAAGATCACTGAAATAATGTTCCCAAAAATTCCTTCCTGCTGGTCAACATCAGGAAAAAAAGGGTGATGTGACGTCAGAGTTCCTAGATATGGTCAGTATGGCTCTTAAAGTCTACCATAGATTTTCTAACAAAATAAATGAAAGTATTTTTAGGCGTAGTTTTCAAATGTCTATTTGAAGAACCTTACTTCATATTTTAGCTTTCTTTTATTTTAATCTATATGTAAGCATTAAATTTTGACTGAAACTGTAGTTTCCATGAGCAACATTTTTGTGTACATTGTTTAAACAGGACATTTCTTCCTATTTGTATCTAATTGTTATTACAAGTATTTGTTATGTTTCTTTATGTGTGGAAAATAAAACAAAAGGACCATAGTATCATCAGCTGGAACAGTGATTTTGTGCGTTGTACCATACTGTCAGTGTTCGTGGGGCCTTGGTGACAAGGTTGTACCCTACTGTCAGCGTTCGTGGGGCCTTGGTGACAAGGTTGTACCCTACTGTCAGTGTTCGTGAGGCCTTGGTGACAAGGTTGTACCATACTGTCAGTGTTTGTGAGGCCTTGGTGACAAGGTTGAACCGTACTGTCAGTGTTCGTGGGGTCTTGGTGACAAGATTGTATCATACTGTCAGTGTTCGTGGGGCCTTGGTGACAAGGTTGTACCATACTGTCAGCATTTGTGGGGCCTTGGTGACAAGGTTGTACCCTACTGTCAGCATTTGTGGGGCCTTGGTGACAAGATTGTGCCATACTGTCAGCGTTTGTGGGGCCTTGGTGACAAGGTTGTACAGTACTGTCTGTCTTTGTGGAGCCTTGGTGACAAGGCTGTACCATACTGTCAGCGTTCGTGGGGCCTTGGTGTCAAGGTTGTACAGTACTGTCTGTGTTCGTGGAGCCTTGGTGACAAGGCTGTGTTATACCGTCAGCGTTCGTGGGGCCTTGGTGTCAAGGTTGTACAGCACTGTCTGTCTTTGTGGAGCCTGGGTGACAGTGTGATCAACAGTGCTCGTACAGGGCCATGTGTGCAATCTCATATCACCCACATTTATTGAAAACTTCTTGTCAAGACACGACCCTCCAAATGTAATGAAAGACTGAATTTTTCTGTAGTACATGTATATTTGGCATTGTGTTGATAATTACTGTAAATCTTCAACCTCCAGAGCACTTTTTTCAGTGGAATTTACGCGTATATTAATACGAAAATGATGCTTAAAATGATTTGTTCAGGTCATTAAAGAAACAAGCTTCGCATAAAACTGTGCAAATTATTTCTCTACACCCAGCAGTTCTCTCAAAATGTTACAAAATATTGGTTGCAGAGGTAGTTGAAATGGATGAAGAATTTAGGGTAATGTATATATTACTGTACTTACTGGTTTTTAATGGCTGGTTTTGCAGGCGATGGAGGCGACAGTTATGATGAAGCGGAGAGTGACGGAGGTAAAGGACCAAAGCGACCCAGAACCATACTGACCACGAGTCAACGGAGGAAATTCAAAGCTTCGTTTGAAATTAACCCCAAACCTTGTCGAAAGGTGAGCACACTTTCAATCGCGATGATACATTACCTTATGCTGTAGTTAAATTCTTTCTGAATTTCTCTTCCTTTTTGGTTTTCTTTTTTTAAGTTCATTGCAAAATATAAGAGAAAAAAGCATGAAAGATATCCAGATTTAATGGTTGATTTTCAAAAAGTTTTTTTATATTCTCTTATTTTGAGAGTAAATGTATGCCTGTTTAGGTATTTCTATGGGTATTTGCAACAAAGTTACTGTTATTGAAAAACACTAAAGTTTTATGAAAAAAGTAAATAGGCCCTCTGCAGCCATTGTTTAAAAAAAAAAAAACCTAATAACAGCACATTGATCATTGTATGATTTAACGTTGTACTTTTAACATTGTGCAGGTTCGTGAAAAATTAGCGGCTGAGACAGGGTTGAGCGTGCGTGTTGTCCAGGTCTGGTTTCAGAACCAGCGGGCTAAGGTGAGACAACTCTTGATGTACTGACAATGGTCATGCATGAATGCACACTGAGCTAGACCTTCAGTTAACAAGTTCAGTGGCATGGGCTGTACATGGGGTTTACATTCAAATCCTAACTCTTCAACCTTTTCAATTGCCTCTGCAACCATTATTTTGAAACATTCTTAGAACTATGTGGCAATGATTTGCCCCGTTCTATAAAATTTGGATTTAATGACTTTTTTATTTCAGCAGCATTTTCATAATAATGGCATGCATTAGTTGCACTGAAAATAGTGCTTTAGTGGTTGAAAAGGTGGTTGAAGATTTAGAGTATGTGGTGTTGGTGGACTGTTCTACCCAGAGAGTGTGAGTTTTTATTGTGTATGAAGCCTTTGGAAGAAATAGTTTCATTGTAAATTGAGTTAACTTCAATAAATAAAGATATTATAATTAATAATAATATTATAATTATATATACAGACTGAAATCTGCTGTAGAGCTTTTTGTACAAGCCACCTTTGTCTCCTGCTGGAAACACAGTTTAGCAACCACAAACTTTATTTACTGTATCCTGTTCCAAGAAAAAAGTGATGTTGAATTCTGAGCGTCAAAACTCCAGTTAGCACTGAGAACTAAACTGCAAAATTAAAATGTTTTCTTGGTTGTCAAATGAAAAATAATTTTGTAGTGTAGGCCTTCAATCTCTGATGTAAAAAAATAATTGATACAGATAAACAACATTGAAAGCATTAAGTTGTAGAAATTACTTCTGTCATAAGAATTGTTTTTCAAACCTAGGATTGTTTTTTTTTCCTTTGCAGGTGAAAAAAATTGCAAGACGTCAAAATCAAGATCAGGGCGTTGAAAATAACAACAACAACAATAAAAATCGTAACCACAAAAAAAGGACGAGGTCAGAGGACGACCCTGAAACAGGTGAGTTTTTACAGGCGTTGTTTAAAACCTATTTCAAGTTTATAATGGCAATAGTTACAGAAATAACACATCTGTTGTTCTGGCTTTGGTTGGATGATAATCGTGTGAGCTGCGACCACTCTGGCTAAGCGATCTAATAGCTTTTTTGCCATATGAGACCACAATCTCTTAACCAATGGGAAAGAGAGGTTCCAATGAATGTAACTCCTGGTGGTGTCTTCAGTTATCACGTTTATATGAAGAATTTTTGCCAGGTAACTGGTCTAGGTATGTTATAACCCCCAGGTTCTGTCCTGAGTTCTGGCCACCCATAAACATGACTCAACGGCCGCATACTAACTCATATATTCTTCAGTATACCTATTCCCATATCATTTTTATGAGCGATTTTAATAAATGAATATGTAGAGAAGTACACATCTTTGTTTAGATGTGCTGTAAACTTGTAGGAATTAATATTAAATATTTACAAATATTAAGTAAGCGTAAAAAAACAGATCTTGAAATGAAAATTCACTGACTGATCTAAGCATAATCAGGCCTGTGTTAAATGACATAGTTCTGACATTTGAAATCTCGAAGAGAATCAGTGGTGTGGATGAAGTTTGATGTTAAGTTGTTTTTTAATTTTGATTTTACAGATAATGACATGAACCTGACAAATGGGGAATCGAACAATCCGCGTATGTATACTTACCTCAGATTGTATTGTAAGAAATCGATAACTTAACTTAAACTGCTTCAGTGCTTGTATTAAGCAGTATTTTAGTAAAGTAGTAAAGTAAAAACCAACTCTGAAATTCACATTTGAGTTCCACATTCATTTGTAACGTTTGGGGCCTTTGTGGCAGAGGGGGTTAGCACGCCAGCATGGCGCAATGACCCAGGAGCCCCCTACCAATGCGGTCGGTGTGAGTTCAAGTCTTTTGTTAAACACCAATCAAATAAAGAAATATAAAGTTTATTAAAGTGACAATGACAAGTCCATGAAAACGAAAAAAAAAAAAAACAGAAAAAAACCTGACCAGTTGAGAACAAAAACAACAGTTGATAAAACAGAATTAGTTCTTTGCTGTTGAATATTTTCTGGAGCATCTGCTGTAAACTCTGATGAATAAAAAAAATACGGCATTAGAACTGTGAAATGTTAGACTTGGTTTTATTTTGTTACAGATATGTCTTTAACACCCAATCCACAGTTTAGTGGCGGTCAGCTACGAGGATATGATGCCACAGGTCAAGGTGAGTGTATTCTATGTCCTGTCCACACCAGCTTATTGACACCTGTCAGAATAAGATGATTATGGACTATTTAATGACATAATTACAGATGTTCTCATGTAATTATGTAACGATTATTTTCACCAAACTTTTTAAATATGCTGGGTTTCTTTTCTCTTTGTTTTTTTTTGGTTTTTTTTTCAAGCTTTCCTAGATTAGAATGTATCTTTGGGAACTGGGCATTGGCGTTATCTAATGAAACAAACAAGACAATTAATCAGTTCATCAATCAATCAATCAATCACTTACCTGTTACTGTTTCAGATTTATATGGCAGCCAGCCTCACTCATTACCAGACAGTCTGTACTCTGACACTTCCATGGTCCTGGAGGAAAGCATGGACGGCCTGGACCCCATGCTACTCAACGACAACAACGCCACACATTCCAACAACAACGGAGGCTCCGTGATCAACCCTATAGACAAACTCTACTCCATGCAAAGCTCTTATTTCAGCGTGGAATGACACCTCTCTGACTCTCTCTCTCTCTCTCTTTCTTTCTCTCAGAACTTGTGATTTGTGGCATGGATATTCAGTATAAAAGACAAATGCCTCAAATTCTTGTGGTGTGGGAAATCAAATGAATTCTGCCTGCAGACTTTATACATACTTGTATATCTTATGTCAGGAAATTAACTCTCTGGTGGAACCATGCTGTAAAGACTGGAGAAGTTGTCTCCTTTCATGGCGTTCATGACCGACTATGATGGCTGTTGTATTCTGTGAGAAACTTGGTATAATCGTGTCACTTGACACAGGGAAATATAGTGTTAGGGGAGGCAATCAGTGCTTCAGGTGCACAATAAACTTTCGATTTTAATTGGTCATTGTTGCATAAACAACATTTTCGATGAGAGTTTTCGATGACTCCATGTAAAGCCAATGTCGACCACTGTGGACTGCGTTGGGTGTACCTGAAAAGAGGCCAACAGATTGTGTGTGAGACAGGATATATCATACACCATAACCACACAACTATGTGTGTAAGTCTATTGAATAGGGCCCGAACAATGCTAGATGTCAAGGCCGCCATTGGCATGGAGCCCAAGTAATGCCAGAGACAGGACGCCATCATGCGTGAAAGTGGCCTTTGGTATGTTGGGAAAAACAGCTCAAGAGGATGCCATCATGCCTGAAAGTGGCCATTGGCATGGAGCCCAAGTGATACATGAAACAACAGCAGGTTGCCATCGTATGTGAAAGTGGCCATTGGCATGGAGCCCAAGTGATACATGAAACAACAGCAGGTTGCCATCATGCCTGAAAGTGGCCATTGGCATGGGGCCCAAGTGATACATGAAACAACAGCAGGTTGCCATCGTATGTGAAAGTGGCCATTGGCATGGGGCCCAAGTGATATGGGAAACAGCTCCACAGGATGCCATGTCATATGTGAAAGAAGAGACGGTGAATATTCTGTGTTAAGGATCCGTGTCAGCCATGAAAGATTTGACTATCCTGTATTACAGTGAACGAGAAAGGTTGAGTAATCCCCATGTGGATTCAGGGGTTTCCTGATGTGGCATTAAGACCATGTTTCTTACGCTCATTGGAAGATTTTGCTGGGAAGATATTCCAGTCCCTGATCTCCACATTGTCTTGTAGTTATAACGGTGGTTTTTGTCCCTCAGTGGTAAATGTGTATCAAAATCAAGTCTAGATGCCAAAATTACCTTTACTTTCTGAGACGATTACTAATTACTGGGTGTTAAGAATGAGTTTTGTCAAGTGTGTTCTGTTTAAGGAAGGGAGATTTTGTAATGTCAGCAATATTTATGGGATACATAAACATCTTTTCAAAACTTATAAATATTACACTGCTTATCATGTGCTCAAGGGAAAAACTTTAATGTTTCTGATTTCAACTAATGTGTAAATTGTCTGTTAACTTAAATATCTGGGTCTCCATACATCTATCTTGAGTTTATAAAAGTTTCTCAAATTTTTTTTTTTATGAAATTGATTGTTACAATAATCTCTGACTGCATAAAGATACAAGAAACTAAATTTGCTGTTCAAAAGGGATGTTATCAATATCCGTCTTAATTTCAACACATTTCTTTAAATATTATTTTGTTTGACACACTAAAATGCAAAAGGATAAATTTTACAGTAGGGAAATATATATATGTTCTATGCTAGTGCATTTCCTTGCATAATTCCTTATAAAGTGCTGATCTTTTCTTCCTTCTTCAATTCCCTTTAAATTTTTTAATTAGTGTCTACACATGATCACAATTAACTAGTTAAGTGTGCAATGGGTGATGAAAACAGGGTTGTTGTTTCCATGGCTTAGCAACTGCATATTTTCAAGACTGTTCTCATATTCTCAGCTTTGTTTTGTGAAGGATAGAATTTTGATGTTGATGTGTGAAAATTTGGATAAATTTGATTATTTATGCGAGATGTCTTGAATATTTAATTTATATTTTTTTTTGTTCATATCTGATATTATAGATTATATTATTATACAAGCCATGGTAGTATAGTACGTATTTGTTAACATATGGCACAATATTAATGACACCTTAGAACAAAATTCCTATCTTAACACATTCCGCAGTTCATTCCCATTGACATGATTGATATGGTGTTCTGACTACCTTTTATTGCTTTTCACTATGCTAAGAAGTCTCATGGGAATGGGGTAAATTCCTTACTGTCTAAGGTAACTATGTGATTTGTGTGTCATCAGTTTTACTTGTGACCGGGGCCACATTACTGGCTAAAACTTGTAAATATATCATCAACAAGTGGCTATGAAGTAATGCTACACAGTGTACACCCAACAAAGTAAATCAGGATTTTCTTAGTGCATATGTACTGGTAAACCGGCTTGAAACACAAGTCTGCAGTTTGGAGAGTCTTGTTCCCATACATATATACATTTTTTTTTTTTGTTTTTTGCGAACTTTCAACAAGTCATGCATGAAAGAAGTTGTTACATCATGTATGAAAATCTACAGTGCTGACGGTTATATTTCATGTTCTGTAATTTTGCCTTGAAACCTTTTTTGCTTTCTCAAATGTACAGATTCTTTAATTTATTTAAATATACAATGTATGTATACATTGATGTAGTGCTTGTAAGTTTTTCCATGACGACCCTTGATTTTTACGTCATGGTTATTGATCACGCAGTGTAATTCAGCCATTAGCTGTGTGTTCAGTACGATATTAATACCATACATTTTGGTGACTTGGTGAGAAATCATACCACTATGATTTGCCAGGTTAACAAGTCAGTGGTAGATGTAAGAGTCAATTAACGTAAGCAGATATACCTCAAAAACCACAGGAAGAACCTAGATTGGAACCATTTTTTTTTTAGAAAATGACTGGAGTAAATTTGGGCCTTTCCTAGAAGTCGAGGTCATTGGAATTGTTTGCCAAAACTCCGGTCTCAACTGACATCTGCAAAGGAGTCTCCATTTGTATGCCAGGACATGTTTATACAGTAGTTAACATCAAACAGATACATACATATATATATATACATACATATATTGCTGTACAGTGTATAGAGAAATTGGGTATACTATACAACTTTGTTATGAACTCAAAAAGTGAATTTTTGTGTGTGTGGGACATATCTCTGGACTGTATACAAATTTCAGACTACTGTCATGGGATGTGGCTTGTTTTCTCCACAATAAAATGTGTCTAGTAGCAGTGATCTTTGATCTTTTGTCCTGTTTAATTTGTTATGTAGCCAATACTCTTTACATTGACCAGGTTGGTTGCCGTTATGTGGCATTTTTTCGCAATGAAATTTATTGCAATTTATTATACGTGACTGGTCTAGAATTACTCAAAGTGCTGTATTGTTATCACATTTAACATATAACAACATTAAAACAATGCAAAAGATGCCGGCCTCAAGGATGCTTAGTGCACCTGCAGAATCCTGCTAATATGTTATGGAGTCAATTTTAAGGAGCTCCGATGGTGACAATGTATAATTTTATTATAATGCTTTACCTTTCATTTCAAAAGCTGCCACTGTGATGGCCCCCGTTTCAGATATTACACCATACAGGTACGTGAATAGGTACGTGTGCCTTGGGGTTTAATGTTGTAGTTAACAATTTTCAGTCATCTGAGGAGGAGTCTTTAGGTATGTGTACTTATTACTGTGTTTTCTGGAGCCCATGACGCCAAACTGGCACCACTGAAGTATCACGCCGAAGACACCAGACATGACACCCCACCCAGTCCCATAATACTGACACTGGGCCAGCTAGTCATATTTCCTTACTCTGATCTCTCAGTCCTGAGTGCCAAGCAAGGCAGCAACAAGTATGATTTTTATTGTCTTCATATGACCCAATCTCATGTCTCCCGGCTTCAAGGCGGATGCTTTAATTATTTGGTTACCAAAGCAGTCTATGATCCTTGTACGTCGTACTCAAAAATATTTCACTTAAACAATGGCGGCCAGTATTATGGTGGGACGAAACCAGGCAGGACCCAGGGGAAACCAACGACCATCCGCAGGTTGCTATCAGAACTTCCAATTGTACTGCTGGAGAGGAATCGGACACGATCTAGACTTGGAACTCACAGCAACTGCCACATAATGGCAAAAAGTCTATTCTTCCACCATTTAAAACACTGACACTCTTGTACATTACCAGAAGCAAAGTTATAATGACAATAACACAAAAAACAAACCACCAGTTGAACAAATTGCAAATCTGCACTGACATATCCAGCAGTACATACACCCGTTTACAATATCTAACAAAAAGCTTGATGTTGTCCTGCTAACACTGAAGGTAATACATGGTGTGTAAAGATTACAGTTCTTGGCAATTCCAATGAATTCCAAATTGTGATCGCTAATACCAGCTTGTTCTTAAAAATGATTTGTCACTTGTCTTTCAAAGCAGATCCTCTCAGAAAACCCTCACACTAATGAAAACATTTTAGACAAACTCTGCATCAGCACTGAAAACTATCATCTTGATTGTATCAACCATCAGATTGCGTAAGCAGACAAGGTAAAGGTGTTTCTGAGTGCAACCAGTATCTGTTTCTTGTACCACACTGATATTCCACTTAATTACTATTCAGATAATCATCTTGTCTGAAAAAACTTACACTGACACAAAAAAAAAACGTGCTGACATTTTGACAAATGTTTTTTCTTTTCCCCATCCGATATAGAAGTCCCATCCCAAAATTCGGTCAAATGAACGTTATGAAATGTTAAAGACTATTTAATGTTCTTCAGGGCACATTTGTTCTCTTGTGCCCAATCTGTGTGGATGTGTACTGAATATCCAACATGAACAGTGTAATAGTACATTTTAGTATTACTGTATTTATACCATCATCAACCCTATAAAATACACCTCTGCTTATTTTGAAGAGGTGGTTAAGTTTCAAGGAACATGACTGACAGATTTACAGTGGATTGAAACAGGGATTTAGAGCTGAGGATGTTACGTGACAATTTGCCATCTGCAAAGCAAATGTTCATCCAATGTACAGTACAACAACTATCACTGATCTGGGACAGATAACTCCACCCCTTTTTCACAGATAAACACCAAGTACTATAGCAAGCTGGAAATACCTCCTAATCAATTAATGCCACATTGCATTTCACAGTACGCAAGTATAATACCGAGGTAACAAAATACAACAGCCTTGCCACCCAATCATAGCATATATCTCACTTGAAATACTTCTGCAAACAGGTACAGCTAGCTGAAGTGCCAAATAGCATCAAAGAACATTTTGAAACCAGTTAGCATTCCTGGGCTGGTGGGGTCAATTGGACTGACAGTATTTGAAGCAGAACATTTCCTTACAGGTCTGACATATTCAGGTACAGGCCGTACATGTATTCAAACAATCTATCACACTTTATTATTTAAGGATGTGACATTTATTATCCTGTTTTAGGCTCACAATACTTAGAGCATCACAGGTTCTTTCTTAAGCATGTAACATTGAACCCAGTCTGAGAAACTCGAAGTCAATTAGGACTATCGCACACTTTCATAGAATGCCAACTTTACCTTAGAGGTACACACTTTAACATCTCTGTCATAATGGCTGCACATTTACTGAGAAAAACAGCTTACAAGCTTGTCAGAAACAAAAACTAAATTATTACTTGCTATATGCATTAAAGCTTCAAATAAGAAAAAAAAAATAAACGAACACAGCAAAGTTTTGGATAGATTTGCAAAAAGAGAACTAAAATTCAAATATTATTTCAGGTTCTCATTATCATCCATATTTTTTTCTTGTCCAATGTTTTTCAATAAGAAATTATCCAACACTGAAACATATAAAATTTCCTAAGATAAACTTTAACAAGTTGAAAGCTTCTGGTATAAGCTTCAGATATTTTTTGTTAACCACACAGACACACATAAAACTGATACCAAAACACAGAGTGCAATTTCAAAAATAATCCCATTTTAAAACAGCCCTAAAAACTGTAGCAAAGCATCTTAAATTAGCTTGAACTAAATGTCAGGATTGTCTATGGAACAAGATGCCAGAAAGTCGCTCATTAATGTGTATGAGGCGGGTTATCTACGGCACAGGACGCCAGGAGCTCGCTGAACAAATGCATCCGGTGTGGAATCTCCTCCAACAAAACCTGACAAAAGACATGACAAACGTATGTAATGGACCTGATGGCATTTCACTTCTTCATTGATCTGATTGGTGCACTAAAGCTTTGGGTTCACTTTCACAAGATTTGATTGGTGCACTAAACCTTTGTCATTTTCACAAGATTTGATTGGTGCACTAAAGCTATGTTCACTCACAAAACTGCAAAGGTTGTTTACTGAAGGGTAGCTGGTACAGTATGCCTGCCAGTGGTCAAGAGAGAAAGGAGAATGCCAGATTTGATAATTTTGATATCTTTAGTAAAACTCGAGTCAGATGACCCGGGCTCTCCACTAATGAGGCAGGTTCTGAAATCACCATAATCTTGTTAAATCTGCCAGCCGTTATTGTATACAGGAGTTTTTCTACTCCTTTTGTTGACATTTTACACACATTAATTGAATGACATGCAGAGACATTATTAATGGCAAATTGGCCAACTAAAGCTATCAGATTTGTAAACATTCTACTGCAGTTGATATTGTAACAGTTAATCAGTTCAAAAGCATAAAATTATCAAAATGTTAAATCCAGGTGCAGAACTTCATTTCATTTTGTACACATTTTGGGCAATCTGAATGAATGATTATGGCTTAACGCCACAGCGGCAAATTGGGCAATTTGATCTTTTGGAAGAGTCTTTCTAAAAAAAAAACCTTCAACATCCAATCCTGCCATCAGGGCAAACTGGGACAGGTTATCTGAGATTACCTGTGACATCAGCAAACTCTGCGAAGGACTCGCACGGTAGAAGTTCCTCCTCATAGGCTGAGAGGATCTTGTCCCCAGCCTCCATCAGTGTGCGATCGTTATTCCTGATGTAGTCAGCCAGACTCTGCGGCCAGCTGCTGTCTGCGGCAACCGTTACCTTCTGCAATAACAACACACAAGTCAGTCATAATGTGGGTGGTAAAATGTTGCTACCTTCTGCAATAACAACAACAAGTCAGTCATAATGTGGGTGGTAAAATGTCGTTACCTTCTGCAATAACAACACGCAAGTCAACCATGTTGTGGGTGGTATAATGTTGTTACCTTCCGCAATAACAACACGCAAGTCAGTCATGTTGTGGGTGGTATAATGTTGTTACCTTCCGCAATAACAACACGCAAGTCAGTCATGTTGTGGGTGGTATAATGTTGTTACCTTCCGCAATAACAACACGCAAGTCAGTCATGTTGTGGGTGGTATAATGTTGTTACCTTCTGCAATAACATCACATAGGTCAGTCATGTTGTGGGTGGTATAATGTTGTTACCTTCCGCAATAACAACACGCAAGTCAGTCATAATGTGGGTGGTAAAATGTTGTTACCTTCCGCAATAACAACACGCAAGTCAGTCATGTTGTGGGTGGTATAAAGTTGTTACCTTCCGCAATAACAACACGCAAGTCAGTCATGTTGTGGGTGGTATAATGTTGTTACCTTCCGCAATAACAACACGCAAGTCAGTCATAATGTGGGTGGTAAAATGTTGTTACCTTCCGCAATAACAACACGCAAGTCAGTCATGTTGTGGGTGGTATAAAGTTGTTACCTTCCGCAAAAACAACACGCAAGTCAGTCATGTTGTGGGTGGTATAAAGTTGTTACCTTCCGCAATAACGACACGCAAGTCAGTCATGTTGTGGGTGGTATAATGTTGTTACCTTCCGCAATGATGACACGCAAGTCAGTCATGTTGTGGGTGGTATAAAGTTGTTACCTTCCGCAATAACAACACGCAAGTCAGTCATGTTGTGGGTGGTATAATGTTGTTACCTTCCGCAATGATGACACGCAAGTCAGTCATGTTGTGGGTGGTATAAAGTTGTTACCTTCCGCAATAACGACACGCAAGTCAGTCATGTTGTGGGTGGTATAATGTTACCTTCCGCAATAACAACACGCAAGTCAGTCATGTTGTGGGTGGTATAATGTTGTTACCTCCGCAATAACAACACGCAAGTCAGTCATGTTGTGGGTGGTATAAAGTTGTTACCTTCCGCAATAACAACACGCAAGTCAGCCATGTTGTGGGTGGTATAATGTTGTTACCTTCTGCAATGATGACACGCAAGTCAGTCATGTTGTGGTGGTATAAAGTTGTTACCTTCCGCAATAGCGACACGCAAGTCAGTCATGTTGTGGGTGGTATAATGTTGTTACCTTCCGCAATAACAACACGCAAGTCAGTCATGTTGTGGGTGGTATAATGTTGTTACCTTCCGCAATAACAACACGCAAGTCAGTCATGTTGTGGGTGGTATAATGTTGTTACCTTCCGCAACAACAACAACAAATCAGTCATAATGTGGGTGGTAAATTGTTGTTACCTTCTGCAATATCAACACGTAAGTCAGTTATAATATGGGTGGTACAATACTGTTACCTTCTGCAATAACAACACGTAAGTCAGTCATAATGTGGGTGGTGCAATGTTGTTACCTCTGCAACAACAACAACAACAAGTAAGTCAGTCATGTTGTGGGTGGTTACCTTCCATAAAGAAAAGAGTACAAGCCAGAGATCCGCAAATAGTTAATTAATAGCCTATGTTAAAACATAGGATGACGAGTTTGACTGCTTAATTGACTGACCAACCAAATGACAGCCAGACAGAGCGTCTTCTGGAGCTGACTGTCACTGCTGAAGACAGCTGCTTCTTGCCATCTATTACGAATTTGCACTTGTTATCTGTTCGAGTTGTGAACTGTTTTATTAATGTTAAAAGATTTGACACTTTTTGATATTTAGTATTCAACTATTCTCACTAGTGTATCAGTGTAACAGTGGTTAAACTTCACCTATGACCTGATGAATGAAATATTTTAACTATTCAAACCCAAGTAACAAAACATAAAAACATTGTGTTTGACATTAGCAGGTGTTCACTTTGTAAAGAGTCAATAGAGTCTGAAGTAAACAAGGATATCCGAAACTACGTGACATGCTCTTACCAGGAGCCAGCATTACTTTCAGGCTGGACATACTCCGGCTGCCAATACAGCTGAGATAATCCTTACATATAACCTTTTAGGTAACATCACAGGTTAACTATCGTCAGCTGTGTTACTTATCAGGTGTACTAACCCAGACACAACAGGTATGTGAGGGCCGACACAAGCAGGGTGGGTGGCATGTTGGATGAGACCCTTTTGGGGCAGAGTCCGTTAATCCAGGTGTGGGGCTAAAGTAATGATGTTTACTAAGCAAAGCCCGTCACAGGTACCATTTTAAACTTTCACAAAAATATAAACAGACCTTTTCCTGAGAAAAAAATGGAACAGATCATTTCGTATGGAAGTCTTTTCAGAACTGTATATTTCCAATGTTCAGGTGTCACATCTTTGCACAGAACAAAAATTCTACTAGAAAATGATCATTACAAGAAAGTATTTTCTTTTCAAAGTATGTGTAGTTTCCATTTGAATAAACATGTATATAGTTAACTAGATATATCTGACATGTTTCATGTATAAATTTCAAACTGATACCCCCAACCCCTGCCCACTCTCCTTCCATCATTACTTAATTTGTCATGTTTCATGATCCACGGGGACATTTTTAACGACTGTTTGCTTGGGGAGAGTTTAGAAAGAAGTTGTGTGTTTTAGGTAATGTTTACCTGTGGGCTAAGTCACCCATCAATCCAACAGGGATGACGACGTTTGGGACAAAGGGGAGCGGATGCTTCGCCAATCTACAGCCATTTAATAGAGGTCACAGGACTGCTGTCAGGGTTTAGCTTTCTAAATGACTTAAACATTGGCCCCTTTTAACACGCAGCCTCGTAGATTTGGCAGGCGACTGACGGCCACTAGATAAGAGAGCTTTTAGTAAGGTTTGGTGTCTGGACAGGTGAGGGGAAAATGAGTAGGGACAGTGATTTACTGAAATGAGGAGGTGCATGAGAGGGGAAGGGGGAATTAGGGGGGAGGGGAAATGTGGCATGACTTTATACTAGAGAGATAACTGAACACGCAACCACTACAACCTTCTACATGGTTTTCCTTCAAAACCATTTGTAAACTGTTCTGCGATATAAGTGTCAAATGATATGCTGAATTTGAAAATGCAATCTGCTTATTGTGTCTGAAAATAAAGTCACTGCAATAAACAGCATTTCAAACACACACAGATTTTGGTTATAAGTTTAAAGGCTTCTCCAATATGACCAGAAAATGTCAATATTATTCTTCAAAGAAAAAATCACTTTCTTTTAATCAGGACATCAAATAGGCAAAAACAACAACTGGTGATTAACTGCAACAAAAAGATGTCTGCACAATTTTGTAGCACTTTGAAAGGTACAATAAGGTTCTATTATCAGCACCATTAACAACTTTCAATGGTAACTCTGGTACAAGTGATCATGGAATAATTTACCTTCATTCATTTACTTACTTGATAGTTACTTCACGCCATTCTCAAGAATTAGGCTGTCAGTGTTATGAGTGGAAGATACCGAAGTGCACTGGGTAACACAACGATATCCGACATACAGATATGTGCACTATATTAGTAAACGACAAATGATCTTTAATGAACATTAGATTGCACAAATTGCTACACAAGCATCATTGCTCACTTAATTGTCACCAAGGTCAACAAGACGAGTGAGCGAGGTATTCTAAAATTTCTGCCTAAGACTGGGTTTGAACCTGCAAGTCATGTGTAACTTACCCTAAGAGACTTCTCGTACAAACAGTTGATGACCCCAAAGAACACCAGCATCTGTTTATAATCACTGAATTCCTTCAGCTCTTTGTCAGCAAGGCTGGAGACAAAAACAACAGAGACACAATACTGAATTTTTGACACTAAAACATCTGCTGTAATTCCTTAACCTTTTCACATGTTTGTAAGCTGTTTATTCAAGCACATTTTGATAACATTACTTCACAGACTGATAAAATTATACTTTTTCTGAAGCCCTGAAATTAAACCCAACCAACATAGTTTTGTCTCTGAAAGCCAACTAAAAAGGTATGTAAATCTCACTGAAAGTTGCTCTTTCACATTTAAAAAGGTTGAGGAATTAGGGTAGCTTAATATCTAAATGTAGCCTGTGAAAATACCGGCTTGAAACAGAGTCAAATTAACAACTGAGATGTCTAGCCCCACAGATAAGCACTGGGGTGTCACCAGTATTAATTTTCCCAACGACTTCATTCACTAATTTGACTGGTGTTTTATGCTGTAATCAGCCAATTTCACTTACACAAATATAGTCAGATTTAAGAGCAGAGAGCAAACCCATGATTTTCTCTAGGTACTTTACAATCTTCCTGACTTCAAGCCTCAGTGTTAACAACCAATGCTAGGGTCAGGGGGTCAGGGGTCAATCTAGTGTTGTGTGAAAAATCAATGAGCCAGCACAGTTCCCTAACAATTATCAATGCCCTTCATACAAACAATGACAAATGATTGCAGTTTAACATAACAGTAGCAACATTCCAGAACAAACAGGACACCACATACTGATGTGTCTGTCTACGAACAGGACAGCACATACTGATATGTCTGTCTACAAACAGGACAGCACATACTGACGTGTCTGTCTACGAACAGGACAGCACATACTGATGTGTCTGTCTACAAACAGGACAGCACATACTGAAGTGTCTGTCTACAAACAGGACACCACATACTGACGTGTCTGTATCATATTGATATGTCTGTCTACGAACAGGACAGCACATATTGATGTGTCTGTCTACGAACAGGACAGCAAATACTGAAGTGTCTGTCTACGCATACGACAGCACATACTGATGTGTCTGTCTACAAACAGGACAGCATATACTGATGTGTCTGTCAACGAACAGGACAGCACACACTGATGTGTCTGTCTACACATTGGACAGCACATACTGACGTGTCTGTCTACGAACAGAACAGCACATACTGATGTGTCTGTCTACGAACAGAACAGCACATACTGATGTGTCTGTCTATGAACAGAACAGCACATACTGATGTGTCTGTTTGCTTGGTTTGCTTTCACTATCATTTTGGTCACACCAAATCATTTTTGGTCTTTTGGTAGCAGGCTGGGTCCTATACTGACGAGATATGAGCTATAAGGATGGAACTTACTAGAACTGGAATATGAAAAAAGCAGAAAGATACAGTAAGAGTAGAAATGCACTCACGTTTTGGCCCCGGTGGGACAAACTTTCCGAGCATGTGCCTGTAGGAGAAGACGTTTGAGGAGCTTGACCCGGATCTCCTTCCACTTGTCATACGGGATGATCAAGACGCACATGGCTGTCCAGTACATAGGACTCTCCACCTGTCACAAGTGTTTTAACAGAATCTGATCCATTACAGGTAAATACTTTTCACATTAATGCCATAGTCAAGAATACTGAAGTCACTAATATGGCGGCCAAACGGTTTAGGGGCAAAGAAAACTTAGCATGACTGGAGCCATACTTGGATCAGTAGTAGCTGCATACAAACTGGATGGGGGACAACAATTTAGACGTGCAATGTTTCAAAACTAATCCAGTGGAAGTAGAAACACCACACTATTTAAAAGAAAAGACCAATTAATATTAATCTACAGAAATTCTGTTCAAATTTTCTATGTGTGTTGTATTGGCCAAATTAACAGTATGAGATTGATGTCAAATGCATTCAATGAAGCATATAAAGAAGGAATTTTCCTTTTCTTGAATTAAAAAATCCCATAAACAATTAAACTAGGTATCAGGCCAAAGACTATCAATATGATCATTAAAGCCCGCCTTACAATTTAACGGTATGGTTGTTTGAAATATGAATGGTGTATTTCCATAAAGTATGTCATAAGTCGAAAGATTATTAAAAGATAAGTCATCACTAAAATTTTTCTAAAGTTGCCTTCAAGGATTCTAATACACCTTCAGCGTAAGCCACTGAGTCACAAGACACTGACAACAGGCCAACCAGTGGTGTTTCCTTGCTCTATGCCTTTTAGTGATGAGCACTGAGCGAGGCAGCAACAAGTACCATATTTAAAGTCTTTGGTATGATCTGGCCACACTGAAGACCTACCTCAAAACAGTTCTCCAGCCACTTCTCTGTGGGTGCCTCCAGGAACGTGGCAATGTTTTTCTCCTCTCTAGGACCTGTTCTTGTTCTGCGTTAACAAAGAGAAAGGATACAATCACTAATAATATACACAAAAACAGTTCCATCAACCATCAGTGAAACAGCTAATTACTGATTAAACAAAATGTAAGCGAAGTGAAAATAACTGTCGACAAAGTCATGTTAGATTAAATGACCATTGGGTAACAGGGCACAGACTGGTTGGACAGATGGACAGAGAGACCGACGGGCTGACAGACAAAATACAGTCAATCAGTCAGTCAGACTAAATGGATAGTCAGTCAATAAGACATACAGACAGACAGAAACATGTGCATCAAGGGCAACAGTCAGTCCATGGCCATTATTCTGACCACACTATCTACCCACAGGTCCTGGGGAGTCAATTCCCACTAATGCTAAATTATCTCCCTTGAATCATGTAGCTGTGGGTTGACACTGTAAACAGCCAAGACCTCACATCATGCATATGGGCAAACTCTCATGTAGTCTTTCCTTCTCATAAATAACAGCTTTGGGTGTTATTTCCTCCCTTTACAAATTAACTATCTGTTCTAGGACTGGTCTAATTTCCACGGGCCATTTCCAGAGGCACACTAATGGGAGGTAATCAACGTGGCTAAATCAACACAACTGATCAGGCTAGAAATCACGATGTCCCACGAAAAAACCCCCAAAAACGAAGGTCATTAGATATGGGTACATATTCTGTGTCCATCAGTCTATGCTGCCAAAATGCAGATGCCACTGAAGTACCATGCCAAAGACACCAGATATGACACCCCATCCAATCACATTATACTGACACTGGGTCAAACAGTCTTGCTCTTACCTTTAATTACAATGTAATTATATCGTCTTTAATTATATTTACTTATGTCATCTTTAATTATGTTGTATTCTTCCATAAACCAGGATCCTGCTGGTGGATTAAGCATCCCCGAGGCCTTGTCTCTTTGCATTGTTTTAATGTGATCGTATGTTAAATGTGATGACAACACAGCATTTTGAGTAATTCTAGACCAGTGACATCTAATAAATTGCAATTAACATCACTGCATTTTTTCTTTCCCTAATTCTGCTAAAGCTATAATGCTAGGGGGCATGTAAATTGCTACTATTTATGCATTTACATGAACAGCTAGAATAAAAACCATGACTGAGGTTAATTGACAGGAGGCTGTATTAAATGTGATCATTTGCCATGGCAGCTATCACACTGTCGTCACTGCTCTGGCTTTACCCTCTGTGCTGTACATCTTTAATTATATCTAACCTCTCAGTGCTAACAACCAAGCCTCTAAACATTGTGTATACAGACAGTGACACCATTAGGTCACAAGGTTAAGGAGCAAACAATGCAGAGTATAGCTTTCAATTACACATATTGGTGCCATGCTCAGCCTTTGTGTCTTCACTGAAGTAGAATGTCCAACTTTGTGCGGATTTGTACCTGTTGAACAAGGAGTTGTGCTCACTGAACAATGGGATGTGCTCGTTGAACAAGGGGTTGTGCTCACTGAACACGGAGTTGTACTCACTGAACAATGAGATGTGCTCGTTGAACAATGAGTTGTGCTCCTTGAACAATGAGCTGTACTTGTTGAACAAGGAGTTGTACTTGTTGAATGAGTTGCACGCATTGAATGAGTTGTACGCATTTAACGAGTTGTACGCACTGAACAACGAGTTGTACGCGTTGAATGAGTTGCACGCATTGAATGAGTTGTACGCATTTAACGAGTTGTACGCACTGAACAACGAGTTGTACGCGTTGAATGAGTTGTACGCATTGAACAAGGAAGTACACTATTCCTAGCTTTCAAACAGCAGAAAATGACATATCTTTGTACAATAATTTACTGCTTGCTGAGATCAACTTAGCTTTGGTGACAAAATTTCATAAAAACTTATATTGTAGTAAAATATTACAATTAGTACTACAAATATTGTGGTACTAACGTGTTGATGACATATAGTGCCATGTGGGCCAGGTAAGGTATGAGGAAGATATTGCTCTGTCTGCCCCCACCCCCACTGTCCTCGCTAAATGATCGCTCCTCAGCAAAGCGCCAGATCAGCATCTTCAGGTCATGAACGGTGAAGGTGTAGCTGGCGTCCCTCACACCTGTGCACTCCTGTAGGTAGGTGTTATGTCTGTCGAAACAACAAACATATCAGAGTGAATTGCTGTATGACAACTTGTTACAGTTGTCAAGTTACAGTTGTTAAGTTACTGTAGAATCATCACAAAAATTACAATCTGAAACTGTGTCTATTTCGGCGCTCTACCTTGACCAGAGTGACATAAACTGTGCCAGACATGAAGTGGAAAATTTCCACCCAAGTCTACTCAACATGATTTTAAAAAATGCTTGAGTTTGTATGAACTTAACATAAAACCTACACGGTAGAAATCATTCTATATGTCATAGTAACAGTAATATTTCACAACAATTTGGGTTCTCAGATGTGACAACTTTCTCATAAAACACAAATGCCCCAGGCTTATCAAGCATGCCAAATTACTGGTTATGAAAAAAATACATTAAACAAAAATATTACAGTGAAATTTCTGCTTTAACTTACTGGCCCCCCTTACAATTTGTTTTCATTTTATAATAATATTGTTTTCACAACAATTATAATGTTTTCACAGGAATTATAATGCTGTCACAACAATTATAATGCTTTCACAACAATTATATTACTGTCACAACAAAATTATATTTTTTTCACATTAATCTTGAACTCACCTGGCCAGACACGTAGCAAACGCTGACTCTTGCACCTGTGGACCCCAGAGGGGTAACAGACCATTACACTTGGTGCTGGCATTCTGCAGGGCGGCACTCTCCCACTCCTCACGGCCCCGGGCATGTCTGAATGGGAACAACGTAGAAAAGGTGAGCATAACATCTACAGTACAAAGGTTTAGGTTCTGTACGCCCCCCGTTCACCACTAGCACACTTGTAGCAGGCTGCTGGCACACTTGTATTAGGCCAAGGGCTCACCACTAGCACATTGGTAGCTAGTCACTGGTACCCTTGTAGCAGGCTACTGGCACACTTGTAGCAGACAAATGGCTCACCACTAACACACTGGTAGCAGGCCACTAACACACTTGTAGCAGACAAAGGGCTCGTCACTAGCACACTTGTAGCAGGGCACTGGCAAAGGTGTAACAGACCACTGATTCACCAATAGCACACTTGTGGCAAGCCTTTAGCTCACAACCAGGATATCCATAGCAGTGTCAAGCACTTGGGTACAGTCACTGCTGACGTTGGTGGATGAAATGGTCTTATCTATTGGATGAATAGGTGATACAGGTTTAATGCCACATTGGCAATATTTTACCCACCCCATGTTGAGCAAGATACGCTGTACTTAGTCCGCTACTACGCACGTCTTTAGTTGTCACTGTGCGGAATTTTTCCTGTTACTGCAGTGTGAAAATATCTCTGTTGTTATCTTTTATCCTTTATATATTTTTGTTTTGTTTTTATCTTTATGGTTTCTACAAGACATACAACTTAGTTTGAATGTTAATGGTGGAGAGTGTTACCACTAAAATCGGGGTCTCCATGGCTCAGGTGGTTAGCGCGCTAGCGCAGCGTAATGACCCAGGAGTCTCTCACCAATGCGGTTACTGTGAGTTCAAGTCCAGCTCATGCTGGCTTCCTCTCCGGCCGTATGTAAGAAGGTCTGCAAGCAACCTGCGGATGGTCGTGGGTTTCCCCCGGGCTCTGCCCAGTTTCCACCCACCATAATGCAGGCCGCCGTCGTATAAGTGAAATATTCTTGAGTACGGCGTTAAACACCAATCAAATAAATAAATAAAATAAAATACGACTAAAATCAATCTTAATGTTTTTAATAGTCAAATTATGAATTATTTCAAAACTACTGTTGTACAAAACAGAAATCTTGCCACGGTGTTGCTAAATTGTACAAATTCTTATAACAAGTGTTTGGACATGCAACAATTCACAAGTCAAATTTATGCTCAAGGGGAGATAACTGTGGTACCTGACAGCAGCCATGTGGCAGTCCACGTGGACCAGGTTGAAGTGTGACACTGTGGAGTAGCCCTGACTTTTGCGTTGTTTAGTCTCAAACTCCTCCAGGGGCACACGCTTTGTGAACGTATAGATCCCTAACACCTACAACACACAGAGATGGTATCTATATATTTAACAGCACCTAGAACAGAAATTTTTGTTAATAACAGTGGTTACAACAAATAACAGCTTCCTAATTGTAAAATTACACAATTTTTTACAAATTAAAAATATCCTATGCTCCATTTAAGTTAAAATGTTTCCTTGTAAAAATGGCACCATAAACTGTCAACCTGCATGTCTTTTATTGCTATCATGTCAGACAATTTGCAAATCTAAGTACAAACTAACATTTTGTGGCTGGTATCTGTAACCCTCTCTTCAGGTCAGCCCACACAATGTATCTCACCTTTTGTGGCTGGTAACCCTCTCTACAGATACAACAAGTCAGCCCATACAACAGTATCTCGCCTTTTGTGGCTGGTATCTGTAACCCTCTCTACAGATATAACAGGTCAGCCCATACAATTGTATCTCACATTTTGTGGCTGGTATCTGTAACCCTCCCTACAGATACAACAGGTCAACCCACACAACTGTATCTCACCTTTTGTGGCTGGTATCTGTAACCCTCTCTACAGATACAACAGGTCAGTCCTGTCTCCTCCTTGAGATCTTCCATCTGTTTCAGCACAGAGCTGGTGACAGTCACCTGACCCTTGTCATTTGTCTGAGGAGAGGAAAGAAAAACTTTGTTATATGCTGATTTTGACTGATCATTGTATAATGCCACATCAACGAATCTTTCACTTATACAATCATCTATGATGATTCTTTCTACATAGGAGGAAAACGAAGTGCCTGGAAAAAACCACTGACCTTGGGCAAATCACTCACAAACTTTTCCACATGTAAAGGGTGATTGCTTGGGGTTTAACGTCGTACAATTTTTCTGTCGTATGACAACAAAGGAATGTAATGTGCCTCCTTGTTGCAGGACGGATTTCCACAGCTCTTTCATCTAGTCCTGCTTTACTGAGACGCCTTACTGAAGGCAAGTAAGGCACCCCGCCCAAGCCATTACACGAATACAGGCCAACCAGTTGGTGCACTATTCCCTTCATGCTGAACCTAGAGTGAGGAAGTTAAAACTTCCTCTTCTAAGGTCTTAGTTGTGTCTCAACCCAGGATTGACCCTGCATCTGCTGCTCCTGAAGCGGACTTTCCACATGTAACATACATGTGCACATTTATTGCACCATGCTGGTTAAAGAGAAATGTTCAAGAAACGAATAATCAACAGCATAATGGAAGCACCTGAATGAGAAAGTTCTGGCAATAACACACCCACCCAACAGTTACCTCACATAATCTTGCAACATTTGGAATTTGATCGGGCTTGGTCTGTTGTGTATTTGTACATTTGGGGCGGTAAACACCCGACCTCATTTCATGGCATCCTCAATCAACAAGGGCATAAGCCCTTACCGACTGACTGATAGATGTATAATAAAAATGAGTTGCATCTGACAACTAATTACCACAAAACAGGCCTGTATCATGCTCGTTAAACTGAATTTTCTCTTTTTCCGTTTTACCTAATTTACGTATTCATATCATTGCCGCCCAACTTGCTCCTGTCAAACTGCGATGGCAAAAAGTTGCCGTCCCGAGTCCAACTCAGGCCAGCTTTCACATCAGCATTGCCGAATGCTGCAGCTAATTTTCGGCGGTTGAAAATGGTACTCGTTCAGCACTAAGAGAAAAGAACAAGGAAACAGGACTGGTTGTCCTGGTGTCAGTATGCCGTGACAGATTGGGGTGTCATGTTTAGTGTATTCGGCACCCCATCATGAGTGAACTTTATTATGTGAAAGCCAAACCTGTATTAAATACTGTAATTCTTCAACCTTTTCCAAGCACTACAGCACTTTCTTTCAGTGGACTTTAAGCAATTATTATCAAAATGATGCTAAAATGATTAGTTTGTGTCACTAAATATGCAAGCTTCATAAAACTGTTCAGATTATTTCTCTACACACCATAGTTTCTCTCAGAATATTTCAAAATATTGGTTACAGAGGTGGTTGAAATGGTTGAAGTGTTAGGGTAAACAAGGAATCTCATCTTCAACCAAATATTGCAAAGTCGCTTTACTCGCTTTTTTTGTACCATATTAAAATCCACAACAGTCCTGACCACCTACACAGTACATATTTTGACACATTGAGAGGACCGTTCTGTTATTTTCTGACTTCTGTATAAAAGACTCCATGTGCCTCTGCCCGACCAATGAATTTTAATCATTAAGAGGAATATGACATAGGCCTACAAATACATGTACGTCATCAATCCTATAAATCTCAAACTGATGATATACATTACTGGTCAACTGATTTATTTATTTATTTATTTATGTATTTCTTGTTTTATTTTTTGAGGATTTGGGTAAATGTATAGAACAGAGTCACTATAGCTACAGTCCATGCTGATGCCCTTGAGGACACAGGGATATGAACTGAGAGCCACTTGTCCTATAATGTCAGCAATTCACCTCTGATAATGACAGCAACCTTCTCATTTCAGAGTTGGAGTGACACATAGGAATCTGTTGTACTGGTTTGAATTTCAAGCACTCAGTTGTGCCTTGGTGCCTACTCACACTTAAACAAAAAAACAGATTGGTCTTTAATTTAAACTAGTTTTGTTAATTTTTTTCTGTGTGCTATTAGCAGTTTTGAAAAATGAACAAATATAATTAAAAAAATCTTGTCTCTGTTATAAAGAGTACAATGTGTGATTTTGTTTAATATTTATAGAATCCAAGTAGCTACATATCATACTAAAAGTATATCCTTCTTTTTCAAATTTCAAATTTACTAAAAAAAAAAAAAAGAATTAAAACACTTTTACAACTAATGTCCAAGTTGAGTCAAAGACAAAGACATAACCTTATTGCGTACAAAAATGAGATGTTTTACCGTATATCACCGCTGTGAATGAATTTAACTAAAACTGTGCCTAAAAAGAGTATTTTTAGAGATAAACTTGTGTGATATAATATTACTTTTGGTACTGAAACGAACATTTACAAACGGGATAACATCCTACTTTACCATCTAATCAAACATGCTACAGTACCTTCCAAACAAACAGCCTACAGTACACATGTACCTTCCAAACAAACAGCCTACACTACCTTCCAAACAAACAGCCTACACTACCTTCCAACCAAACAGCCTACACTACCTTCCAACCAAACAGCCTACAGTACACATGTACCTTCCAAACAAACAGCCTACAGTACCTTCCAAACAAACAGCCTACACTACCTTCCAAACAAACAGCCTACACTACCTTCCAACCAAACAGCCTACAGTACCTTCCAAACAAACAGCCTACAGTACCTTCCAAACAGCCTCCAGTACCTTCCAACCAAACAGCCTACAGTACCTTCCAACCAAACAGCCTACAGTACCTTCCAACCAAACAGCCTACAGTACCTTCCAAACAAACAGCCTACAGTACCTTCCAACCAAACAGCCTACAGTACCTTCCAAACAAACAGCCTACAGTACCTTCCAACCAAACAGCCTACACTACCTTCCAAACAAACAGCCTACACTACCTTCCAAACAAACAGCCTACAGTACCTTCCAAACAAACAGCCTGCAGTACCTTCCAAACAAACTTCAAAACATTTCTAAGATCAACAGAACCCTATACAGAATCAGAAAAATAAGCAAGTTACAATCACGTCATGGAGAAAATTTTGGGTGGTTTACAGTATGTAATGTGACACTGTCCTATGTCAGCCACAACAAAACAGAGTTACATGTACATCCTGTAGTGAGTCAAGCGCTAACCCAGATTCAGAATTACACCACAGCTGCTGGTGGTGATGAAAGAGCCACCACTGCCGTCCTTCACTACCACACTACCCAGGCGGATGTACAGCTTTAGTTTCACTTTCGATCATGTCACATCATGTTGATCGTTTTTGGATACAAATTTGATTTCAGTAATAATACATAATAAGACACACATTCCCCAAAATACCTAAACGAATAATATATTCGAATTATTTCGAAAGAGGAATGGAAGAGTTCTCACAAGGCCATGGGGTGCACCATGTTAGAGCAACTGGCATCACAAGGCCATGGGGTGCACCACGTTAGAGCAACTGGCATCATGAGGCCATGGGGTGCACCATGTTAGAGCAACTGGCATCATGAGGCCATGGGGTGCACCATGTTAGAGCAACTGGCAACACGATGTGACATCGCTCGCACCCCATTCACATATGGTCATAAAGGCCAAAACATAATCCCAAACAGCTGTGTTCACAAGTTATAGAAACAACTGGCGTCTAATTGATAAAACTGATTGTTAAAACTGATAACATAACTTTGAACTGTGAAATCTCAGTTGTGCTAAATGAAAAAAGCAAAAAGCTAATCTTTCCCTGGTATTAGAGTCGAAATTCTAAACTTGATTCAACTGGTGAAATGAAACCCTTGACATTAGTGTTACACATGACAAGTGGAGAATGTTCAAGATAAATGTATCTCAATTCGAACATCTTGTGTCTTAAACTATGCAAAACAATGGAGACTAAAATTTTGACTTTGGACAAAGCTTGCTGCTTGCTGCAAGGGGACAGATGTCATGTCATCAATTATCAAATACTAATTTATCTGATTATTTTTTTTTCTTTATAGGCCTATACCCTATTTTGCTTACAAATACAAACATGGTTCAGTCATGGGCATCAGGTACTGTGCCCAGAGGAAACAACAGCCCTTTTCTAGATACCAGAGACAAATCCAAATCCCCTCACATAAAGCTGCAGGCTAATTGAGGGATTGGATAATTACAACGCCCAACCTATTGGGTACAAGTAGTATTGATATTGCAGATGGTGTGCAGGTATGCCCTTACAGTCTTATCAACTGTTTCAAACTGAAAAACAATTATTCGTTTCCACTGGGAACTTTTTTTCTCTCTTTGTGCTCAGAATATTTTTGCTTTAATACATGATGGTAGATGTGTTTGTAGGTATTAACCTGTATACTGAACCAAACAATGAGCAACAGATTTATTTATTTTGATTGGTGTTTTACGTTATACTCAAGAATACTTCACCTTATACGACGGCAGCCAGCATTATGGTGGGCGGAACCTGGGCAGACCCTGGGGGAAACCCCCTACCATCCGCATGGTGCGGGCAGATTTTCCCATGTATGTCCGGAAAGGAAGCCAGCCTGAGATGGACTTTAACTCACAGTCAAGGCATTGGTCAGAGGAGATATATCAAGGTCAGATAATACTGTCTCTAACCTGGTGTATATAAACACCTATACAGAGGGTCACTGTGCCGCACTGGTGTGCTAACCCCTTTGGCCACGGAGGCGCCATGAGCAATGTAAGACTACACCCAATTTTATTCTGTGTTTATGGGCAAACAGACAACAAAAGATCAAAAAAATGAATAAATAAAAGACAAACTAAAAATTCCCGTCTTTATTTTGCCGATCTTGACAATTTTATGATTTTCCTGTTTTACACAGCTTTCCAATCTGTAAATATTCTTCTACAGGAAGAAATTGATGGCGCAGTCCACGTTTTATGCAAATTACAAGATGTATTAGTTTTTATACCCATAGGCTCCGACGACGCTGGAAAAAGATTTATTCTGCCTATAACACAACAACTTAAATTGCTGTGGCCTAAGGAATGAATGAAAGGATGAAATCGCATGATGTATAGGTAATCTACATACCGTACTTGTTGATTAAATTATCAGAAATTTGACTTTGTATTGTTTTACACAGGATAATAAAATTCTGTGAAAGCATTATCTCACAAGCACTAAAGTGTTACTGAGTCAGCTAAATCTTTAATTTGACACCTCTAATGATGAATCAGTACAGTTTATTTCACACAAGACATTTTGAAATCCACTTGCTTTACTTAGTCATACATCCCTTGGGACAACAGCCATCCATGTCAGACAATAAAATCCACAGGATACGAACAGCTGCCGGTACCGGTAGTTTGTGGTTGGATGAGCAGACAACACCATGCTTATTATTCTACAATGTACACTGTACCCCGACCCCACAAATGTATGCGTGTAACCCGTGTAACCCGCCGTTGCCATTGGAGATCAATGCACAGGGCCTACTTACATCTAGCTATCCAGTGATGACTAAAGCCTATGTAACTATAAAAGCGGACTTCCAACAGGTTAAATGGTAACATTAAGCGCGGCTATATATGCATCAATATCCCCCTCTTCCTAGAGTGGGACTTTTTTTTCTTTGGATGCGGAATATTGCTTAACTCTGTGAGTTGTCTCATCTATAAAACTGACAACAGAGGCTACCCCTGGTGTAAACCAAGAAGAGTATATACACCTGATAGATGTTCGCTCTCTGTGGGGATGTACATGTAGATATCCAGGCTGTTCGATACACAGGACTGTATTCATCAAGAGCCCAGAGCCAGAGCAAAGGCGGGACCACAGGGGTAATCATACCTTTACATCAGCCTGAGCACTAGGCTGTTTACAGTGACAGTCACTGGTTTTAGTCGCTCTGTGGTATGTATGTATGCTGAGCTATTCTGCCCTCATGCATGGGTAGCACTGGTAAGCATAGTCACTCTACTGACGGACATGCCTGTCTTTGTGGGATATGTTTACATGTGTACTGACTGAGAACCACCACTGGAGCAGATCTTAGCAGCACCAGATATATCAAGGTAAGATAATACTGTCTCTATCCCTGGTGTATAAACACCTATACAGAGGCACTTTTAGCATGGGCTAATTTAACATGGCCACCATACTGAAAGCACCTTTCTTGTTTTAATTTTCACTTTGTTTCCTCACCATTTCACGCACATTTAAAAAGGAGCATCTTTAAAATTTAAGTAGCACTAATCATTCTTTCGTACATGAGAGAAAAGAATTCACTTTTCAATATTTTCCATACTAATTCTCCAGATTTTCTGTGTTTTGTTGACACTTCTTGGTGACCTTCTTGTCAAACTGACCATGATGTTGTCCTGTAGTCAATAAACGTACTTAAGGGACACTTAAATCAAACACATGATGCCAGAACAAGATAGGTGTGATCACAATTCTAGATTTTCCTTCCCCTCTAGGCTCTACAAGGTGAAAACCCATAAGACCACACCACTATGGGCAAGCTTGGCATAAAAGTTCACTTCTCTACTTGTTTAGTGTTTATTCACCATACGTAAATTGCGGGAATAAAGTCCGAGGGACTTGTTCTATCCTTGAGTCATTATCAAATAATAATAATAATACATGCTTGTTGAGGACCGATAATTATTGAACAACTGTATTAACAAAAAACAAATTTACTTGGGAAAAAACTCACATAGAAATGTAACACTACAAAAACCTAAGTTAACTATACAATAGTGTGAATAATATTTTGTGTGACACCTTCTGTCTCACAGATTGTATGACTAATGTGGATCAAATATTGTTAATTAAAAAATCTTTTAACCTGGTTTTGAATAAAGATGTGACATTGATTACTTTGAAGTTTGGAGGAAGCCTATTCCACTCCCTTGGGGCTGATGATCTGATGAAATGTGTGGATAGATTTGAAGTTAGAAAAGGCACATTGAGATTGAAAGAATAGGATTTGGTTGGGTAACTGTTAACGTCAGATTGTCTTTTGAACAGCTGTCGAAATCTGTGAGGAGGAGAGGGTGATTGGTGAAGGAGTTTATGTGCGAGTAGCAAGGATGAGTATCTGTGTATTTATGCAAGTGGGAGGGTTTTGAGATTCTTAAATATTGGAATCGCATGATCCAGTCTTTGTGAGAAAGTGATGAGGCGGATGATGCGTTTCTGAAGAATTACTAAGGGATGGAGATGACTCATGTATGTGTTACCCCATAAAACATTTGCATAGGAAAGATAAAAGAATATCAGAGAGTAGTACAAAATAAGCAATGTTTCTTTGTTAACATTTGCTCGAATGTGTTTGATGATGCCAATATTTCTGGATACCTTCTTACTAATGAAGTTAATGAGAGATGTCCAAGACAGCCTTGAATTAAAATAAACTGCAAAGAATTTGTGTTCTTAAAGGCTGGCTATTTCAACGCCATGCAAATATTAACAGTGGCAGAAGTGCCTTTTTTTGGATACATTTATGTGCATGCATTTTGTTTTACTAATATTAAGGGACAAGTAGTTAGCTGTCAGCCAATCGGAAATTTTATGCAACTGTACAGACATAGTGGATACAGCCTCGGTGCTTGTAGGCGCATAAGTGCAGACACTTGTATCATCAGCAAGTAATGTAAAATCCAGAATACCTGATGATACTGTGATGTGATTAATGTACAATAAATATAATATAGGACCAAGAATGGAGCCCTGGGGAACACCAGAATTTACCTTTTGGTCTTTAGACATATTTCCCTCAAAGTAAACTGACTGGGATCGCCCAGATAGATAGCTTACGAACCATTGAGTGCTGTGAGCTCCGAACCCATAGAATTCGAGTTTCTGTAGAAGGATTTTGTGGTTGACAGTGTCAAAAGCTTTTGACAGGTCAAGGAAAGACACGACAGAATGTTATTTGGCGTCTTTGTTAACTATGAGGTAGTTGTATAGAGTGCTCGCGGCGTGGGTAATAGAGTGCCCAGTTCTAAAACCAAAAAATTGCTTCGGTGAAATGATGTCATTGGCTGTCAGAAAATCATTCATCATGTTTACAACTATTTTTTCCATTATTTTATTCAGACTAGGTAATACCGAGATAAGACAGTAGTTTGTGATGTCATTGGCGTCACTAAATTTAAAGATAGGGGTAATTTTGGCAGACCTCAACGAAGACGGCAGACAACCCGACATAAGGGACAAATTAACTATATGTACAAGGTGAGAAATATCTTTTGCAACAAGTTTGAGATCAGACACGCAATTGTCATCTAAGCCTGGAGCTGATGACTTTAGACTGTGTATAGTGGTTTCAACAGACCAGGCGAGACAGGAGAAAATTGAAAGTTATCTTCTACAGGCTCACCTAGAAAATCTGAAAAATGTTTAGGGCTTGGGGGTATCTTACATCAAGACTGGAAGCAATAGTGGGGAAAAAAGTCATTAAATCTATTGGAAATGACACTTTTATCTGAAACAGATAATCCATCAATATTAAAACATTTAGGCATGTTCTTGTATTTACCACGTCCCATTAGATCATTCCATACTTTCCAAGTTCCTTTTATATTGTGATTTTGGTCGTTTAGTTTTTTTTTCGAAGTAATCCTTTCGCGAAAAACGGATCAAGTTATTCAGTTTGTTCCTGTATGTCCTATATTTGATGCGAGTGGCTATATCAGTAAATTTCAAATACTTGCGATAAAGTTTGTTCTTCTTGAATACAGACTGTAAAATACCTTGTGTGACCAAAGGTTTGCATGTTTTTGCCTGCAGGGCGATAAATAATTCCAACAGCATAGACATTTGACGTAGCAGCGATCTCCACAAAGACTCGTATCCACAATTTTCGTTGAAAAAAGGAAGATCATCGCGTATCTTGCAAGACTCAAAAGAGCTATTAACATAGAGTGCAACACCTCCTCCCTTCCGTTTATCTCCGGAGGCAGAATATAAAGTGTAGCCTGGCATAGAATATAAGCATTCGGATAATGGGTTGAGCCAACTTTCCGAAAATCCAAGGACTGAAAAGTTAAGATTGAGAGTATGGATAAAGCACGAATTTCGTCAAAATTTTTTGCAAAGCTACAGGCATTTAAATGAAAGGCTGAAAACTGATTTTGATTGGCATAATCACGGGTTTCTAGGTAATGAGTAAAACTTTTAGGGCTATAGTAGTTGGACAGATGAGAGTCTAAATTACCCCAATAGGCAATTCCATGTTCGTTGTCACCAATATGTGTTTTAGATGCATCACAGTCATTCAGTTCAATTGGACTGAAGCACATCTGGTCAGTAATATCAAGATTATTTGTTGGGACGGTGGACGAGGCAGTTGATGATGAAGTAGGTGTTATGGAGGGAACATCATGAAATGGCAGGTGGGAGAATGTATTGTGAGGTGGAACAGACATAGAAGAGTCTGTGTCATTATCCATATTTATTTGAGTAGTATGCGAATGATTCTGTACAATTATTCCACATAAAAAAGCCAGGATGAGTGTTAATTATAGATGTAAGGCACACAGAGAGAAGTAATACGTTTAAAAAAATACTTAATGAATACAAAAGTGAAAAGCCGATTTGTAAAAGCGCCACAATATATACACAAAAAACAAAAATTAACCATACGGTTGTGTAGGATTTTCTACAAGTCACACGGCAAGGCAAGTGGATGTAATTAACACGATGTGTCGACAGAGTCAAAGGCACACAGTCCGTGCAGTGTGTGTGGATGTAATGATAAGCTGTTGTGAGTTGAATAGCGTGCACGCCCTGTGGCTACAACACAGGGTCACAAGAAGTGTCATGACACAATTCATAAACGGTCAGTCCGGTTTTCACTGTAGAGAGTCTTTCAGTAAGAACTTGTGGCACGAAAGCAGCGTGCATGCAAACTAGTTTTAGGAAAATGTGGTGTGCTATATTGAGGAAGCTACCGACAGCTACCCTATACCACCAGGTGATGCAACTGACTTTATGGGTACACATACACTTGCTTACATCAGGGTAGTTGTGCATGTATATACCTCTATTACATGAACATATAAATACAGTTAAGATAAAATATTCAGAGATAATATTCCGTTCACGACAAGTGTTTAAATTAGAACATGGTATGTACATGTAAGATGCAACTGAGCATTATCCAATATTATGCTGATTAACATGTAGCGGCACACTTCATGAAACTTTGGTCTTTTCCTGTTTGGCAGATTGGACGGACCAATTCAACATGGATGTCTCATCAATAACGACAATCAGTGTTCTGGTCGTCATGGTTACAGTATCCATAGGGACACCCCAGAATTTTGCCTTTCATTACCAGCCTCAAAACTCTTCGCTAAAACCCTGGATATGTGAGAAACTATGTGCATGTGATTTTGACAACAGTTCGGGATACTATTCTGGTAACTGTTCACATAGGCAATTGGGAAAACTGCCAGGCAATTTATCGTCAAACTTTGTGCATCTTGATTTCAGCTATAATCAGATACAGAGCATCTCTGCGGAGGCCTTCCTTGACCTCAGCACCCTGCTAACACTTGACCTGTCATCCAATCATCTCAGTGATTTGTCCGAGAAGGCTTTCACGGGGCTGTACAGTCTCACCGACCTTCGTTTAGATGGCAATAAATTGCTACTTCGACTGGACAAGCCACCATTTGAACCTCTCATTTTTGCAGACTTGCACAACCTGCAGTCGCTACATATTAACAACAACAGTTTAAGCTGTGGGGATGAATCGTGTGGTTATCCCGATTCAGCCCTGGGACACCTCACTAACTTACAACGCTTGTACATGGACGGTGTCCCAAACACAGCCTTTGGCCCCGGATTCCGAAATCTCACCCACCTTCATACGCTGGACATTGGTAATGAAAATGGCAATTGTGACCTGCCCACCCTGTACAATGACACCTTCACTAACCTCGAGCCAGCCAACCTGATATACCTTAGGATACAACACTGCGACGTCGCCACCATAGAACCAGAGGCTTTCCGACCCCTCACGAATATTCACACAATTGACCTTACATGGCACCATCTGACTTTTGCCAAACTGAGAATCGGACTAACGGGATTGTCCAGATCCCCTATCAAGGTCCTTAGGCTCATTCATTTAGAGCACCCAGGCACAGAGCTTATGCTGCCTGAACGCACTTTCGAGGCTTTGAAAAACACGACATTATCTGAACTGATTTTCACAAACAATGGGGTTGCCCAAATTGAAGATAAGTTTCTCCTGTATCTGCCCAGGTCGCTAGAAAACCTTGATCTCTCCCATAATTACATGGTGGTGGGAGGAGCAGATTGGCTAACCTTCATCGTTCTGATGAAAAATCTACGCAGTTTCAATGGCAGTTACCAAGCCAGTGGACTGCAACGCGATCAGCTGTCACTTCCATTTTTGTTCCATGAACATGGAATTGTTCACCCAGCAATTCAAGGCAATGCTAGTGCAGGCAGAAGAACAGCCGACGTTGTCACAGCACCTCCAAATCTCCAGTACATCTACTTACAAAACAACTACCTGAACATACGCAATGTTCCGCCCTTGAATTTTACACAAAACAACATACGCTACGCAGATTTTTCTCGAAACAAAATGGAGTTTGCAGGGCCGCTGTATGGGCTTCATAGACTGGAATATTTTGACCTATCATATGCTGAAAGCAAGACTTTACACACCGACTTCTTTTCAGACATGCCCAGCCTAAAGGAACTATTTCTTCAGAACAACAACCTGAAATGTCTGGGGCAGGACACCAAGGGCGTAACATTTTCTGCAAACGGTAAACTGAAAACCTTGGATCTAAGTGGCAACGGCATTGAAACATTAGCCGAGTCTATCTTCAGTCAACAGTACCAACTTCAATCCCTCCTACTGCATACCAACTATTTAACTCAGTGGCAGGTCAGAATAGGTCACATGACCAACCTGACCTTTCTTGACCTGGGCAGAAACCGTCTGAGTACCCTTGACTCCTCGGCTCGCAACGATATGGACAACATTTTACAGCATCGCGTTCTTCAGATTAATCTGCGCGGAAATCCTCTAAGGTGCTCGTGTGATAATCTCCAGTTTTTAAAATGGCTGGCCAAGCAGCAGGAGTTCTTCATAGATCTAAAGAGTTACTCTTGTCAGATCAGTGACAAAACCAATGCGTCTTTGTCAACCTTGCCAGAGCTAATTCACAGGTTGGAGCTGAAGTGCGTGTCCAACACTATCCTGATCGTGTCCTCAGTCTCGCTGGCCGGCTTGCTTGTCATCCTCACACTGGCAGGATTTGTCTACCGCTACAGGTGGCACGTGCGTTTCTTCAAGAACAGGCTGGCACTTCGCCTGAAACTCTACCAGCCCTTACTGAACGAAGACACTGCTACAAGCTACAATGCATTTCTCTCCTACGAAGATGGACAGCATCAGTTTATTGTGAATACTGTGTACCCAAAACTGGAGTTACAGCTTGGGTTTCAGCTGTGTATTCACACCAGGGACTTTACACCAGGTTCACCTATCGCTGCAAACATTTACCGTGCAGTGCACTACAGCAAGAGAACATTAACCTTCCTGACGAAGGCGTATTTTGAGAGCGAGTGGTGTGTGTATGAGCTAGAGATGGCGTACCTGGAGAGCGTCCACACAGGGCGTCAGATCCTTGTACCTGTCCTCATGGAGCAGGTAGACTTCACAACTCTCCCCGAGGACTTAAAGACCATACTTAAATCTCTGACATACCTTGATTATACAAACATGGACGAAGATCAGTTCTTTCACAAAGTCGCTGAGATATTACAAACATCGGAAAATGACTGGTCTTGTTGAGCACATGTAGTACAGTTTCTATCTTATTTTTCGGGACAAGATTCAGTATCCTAATGCTAAATTAAACTTGAACTTTGGTATAATAAATGTTGCCTGTGTGTTCATTGTTTTCACTTATAGCTCTATTTAATCATGCAATCTAATGAGAAATGATACTCAGTTATGGCCTTTGACCAAGATTGGCACAGCGCCATCTGGATGTGCTATAAGGGAAGATAACTCAGTGTTATAGCTCTACGGGATAGTTCAGTGGGTTACATAATACAATGTTACTGAGTTATCTTCCCTTAGATCACATCCAGATGGCACTATGCCTATCTTGGTCTTGGTCCACAACTGAGTATTGTTCCCCATTTAAGAACAAAACCCAAAATTGCGATGACGAGTACCTTTTATGTTTTCAAGGTTCTGATACAAGCAATCTCCATGAACTCCATGGAAGCATCCACGGGATAGTGGCAGCAGGCCAATACAGATAAAATGAACACTAAACACTTCTGGACAAACTGTATGAAATTGCAAATATTAAAACCAAATGATTCCTTTTCCAGAAATAACTAATCTAATGATTTCAAGTGAAGTGGTTCAGTATATAATGTTTACAAATTCAAATAGACGGACACATCGACTGACAGACCAGCATAATACCACCAATGATAAATCTATACAATTATAACACCCTGGGCTCTGCTTGGTTTCCTCCCACCATAATGCTGGCCAAACACCAATTAAATAAATAAATCAAATAAATATAAGCATAACAATGACTGACCGTCATTCCCAGAGCTCCTAGCTGTTTTTTCCTGACTGCCATGGCCAGCCTTTTCTTCTCCGCTTTGGTCTGCTGTCGAATGTCCTCTATCTGCACACAGAATCAGTGACAGATCTCGTTAGTCAGTATATTATCCACACATACATACACTGAGATCATTGCTATATGAAAAGACAACTAAAAACATAACCAAAGTTATTTCAGAAGGAGTCCATACAGACCTAAACGGCCATAGGCATTTTTTTATTATGCGTTTGTTGATTCTATAAATCATCTTTTAATCTGGAATTCTTAAAAGGTCATGGGTGATGCCAATTTAGAAAAAATGTCCCATCATCCATACCCAATACTCCTCAGTATTAGTGGCGAGACACTCCTTTGTCGTGCAAAGTATAGTCCCCCTTATTTATACTACAACCACGCAGACCATGCATTGTTTACACCTTTGGGAATAACACAAGACTTTTCCACTACCATTAACTAGTTGAAAATGGCTTTAAAGTATATCAGGATTAACTCATAATCAGAAGAAAAACAGCCGATTGAACAATACTTCTACATAGTAAAACTGTGGACTAGGAAGGGGGTGACATCACAGTGGAACAGATGCCTTCTTCAGTGGTAGAAATATCTCACTCTTGATTGGTTAAAACTGAGAGCAAGGCAGCGCGTCCAATTTTCACTACTTGGGCGTTTTTGCTTAATGTTTTGAATTGCCATATTTCAGTTATCCCACATCACCAAATGTAAAAAGTTATGTTTTTTCTTTCACTTAAAATGAGACTCTTTATTGATACATATATACATTTGGTCTAGTGTTGTCTTTTTTTTAACGTAGCTTTACGCTTTAAATTCTAAGCATAGTGAAAATTTACAATGGTCAGCACGTTGACCTTCTCTTGCCCAACTTCCTGGAGAAGAATGAATGAATGATTATGGCTTTACGCCACATCGGCAATATTTCAGCCATATCGTGGCGATCCTGGAGAAGAACATCATTTATTGTGCTGTACTTAAGCTTCTTTTTGCTTCTATCACGACGGTCAAACTTAGGGTGAAGGAAGTCAGGTATTTAAAGGAGATGCAGCACCTGGAGTACCTGACAATCCTCTCACCTTAAAGCCGCAGCCAAACCAGTAAGAGTCTGCAATATAATTAATCAGTAGCAGATCGGCTGTGGTGAGAACAAAGAATATTAGGCTGAGGTCATAAGTGTAATACCTGTATAAAATACAATACACAGGTTTATCATCCAATTTCTTATCATGTATCATCTATGCAAACTTTCTCATGTGTGGATGTACACATGTAGGTACTGGCAAACAGGCAAACCACTGGCACAACATAACCAAATCAATGGCATATCACCGGGAAATAATTGGCACACCAATATCAGTGTACTGGCAAATTACTTGTGGGTTTCTAGCACACTACAGGCTCACCGCAATGATAAACCACTGGCACAATATAGGCAACCCAATGGTTGGATATTAGAAAACCAGTGGCACACCACAGATAAACCAATGGTTGGATATCAGAACACCAGTGGCACACCACAGGCAACCCAATGGTCGGATATTAGAAAACCAGTGGCATACCACAAGTAAACCAATGGTTGGATATTAGAAAACCAGTGGCACACCACAGATAAACCAATGGTTGGATATTAGAAAACCAGTGGCACACCACAGGCAAACCAATATTTGGATATTACAAAACCAGTGGCACACCACAGGCAACCCAATGGTCGGATATTAGAAAACCAGTGGCACACCACAAGTAAACCAATGGTTGGATATTAGAAACCAGTGGCACACCACAGATAAAACAATGGTTGGATATCAGAACACCAGTGGCACACCACAGGCAAACCAATGGTTGGATATTAGAAAACCAGTGGCACACCACAGGCAACCCAATGGTTGGATATCAGAACACCAGTGGCACACCACAGGCAAAACAATGGTTGGATATTAGAAAACCAGTGGCACACCACAGATAAACCAATGGTTGGATATCAGAACACCAGTGGTACACCACAGGCAAACCAATGGTCTGATATCAAAAAACCAGTGGTACACCACAGGTCAACAAATGGTTGGATATCAGAAAACCAGTGGTACACCACAGGTAAAACAATGGCTGGATATTAGAAAACCAGTGGCTCAACACAGGCAACCCAATGGTTGGATATCAGAAAACCAGTGGTTGGATATTACAAAACCAGTGGCACATATGGTTGGATATCAGAAACCAGTGGCACACCACAGGTAAACAAGTGGCTGGATATTAGAAAACCAGTCGCACACCACAGGCAACCCAATGGCAGACAACTAGGAAACCACTGGCAAACTACTGATCTCTGCAGCAATCCCATTTTCACTCACCTTGGCAGTGACAGCCTTATTCTCCTTGAGAGCCTCCAATAGGTTCTCTGCCAGACTGCCTACATGTTCATCGGACGACACCTGCTCCAGTTTGTGTAGAATAGACAGGCAGTCAGAACCCACCAGCTCCTGTAACACAACCATCAGAAAACTTAGTTATGGTGAACACGAAAGCATAAGTAGGGTTGTCATCAAGCAAAACACTTGCTCTTAAATGCCATTTAAAAAAAAAAAGACTTGAAAAAGAGCTCGCCTCTAGGAGACCCATAAATGCAACCTTCAGCTAAATACATGAAATACTTTTACATTTAGCTTAACAAGGATTTTCGACTGCACAAAAATCGAAACTGTTGTAAGTTACAGTACTCAATATGCTTAATATGCACACTAGGAATGAATGTTGGAACAGCCCCCTTCTGTGATTGTGCCTCACACATACCCAAAACCTCAGCTCAATATATGCACATAAGGATCAATGTTGGAAAAGCCCCCTTCTGTGATTGTGCCTCACACATACCCAAAACCTCAGCTCAATATATGCACATAGGGATCAATGTTGGAAAAGCCCCCTTCTGTGATTGTGCCTCACACATACCCAAAACCTCAGCTCAATATATGCACATAGGGATCAATGTTGGAAAAGCCTGCTTCTGTGATTGTGCCTCACACATATCCAAAACCTCAGCTCAATATATGCACATAGGGATCGATGTTGGAAAAGCCTGCTTCTGTGATTGTGCCTCACACATACCCAAAACCTCAGCTCAATATATGCACATAGGGATCAATGTTGGAAAAGCCTGCTTCTGTGATTGTGCCTCACACATATCCAAAACCTCAGCTCAATATATGCACATAGGGATCAATGTTGCAACAGCCCCCTTCTGTGATTGTGCCTTACACATACCCAAAACCTCAGCTCAATATACGCACACAGGGATCAATGTTGGAAAAGCCTGCATCTGTGATTGTGCCTCACACATACTCAAAACCTCAGCTCAATATATGCACATAGGGATCAATGTTGGAAAAGCCTGCTTCTGTGATTGTGCCTTACCCATACCCAAAACCCCAGCTCAATATATGCACATAGGGATCAATGTTGCAACAGCCCCCTTCTGTGATTGTGCCTTACATATACCCAAAACCTCAGCTCAATATACGCACACAGGGATCAATGTTGGAAAAGCCTGCATCTGTGATTGTGCCTCACACATACTCAAAACCTCAGCTCAATATATGCACATAGGGATCAATGTTGGAAAAGCCTGCTTCTGTGATTGTGCCTTACCCATACCCAAAACCTCAGCTCAATATATGCACATAGGGATCAATGTTGGAAAAGCCTGCTTCTGTGATTGTGCCTCACACATATCCAAAACCTCAGCTCAATATATGCACATTTGGATCAATGTTGGAAAAGCCCCCTTCTGTGATTGTGCCTTACACATACCCAAAACCTCAGCTCAATATACGCACACAGGGATCAATGTTGGAAAAGCCTGCATCTGTGATTGTGCCTCACACATACCCAAAACCTCAGCTCAATATATGCACATAGGGATCAATGTTGGAAAAGCCCCCTTCTGTGACTGTGCCTCACACATACCCAAAACCTCAGCTCAGTACATGCAGTACTCATAACCCTTTTTGTTCAACACATAAGCAAGATTCTCACCTGTGTTTTGGCATGTCCAGAACACAGACCAGTCAGTAGACGCAGGACAAATCTCAGAGCTGATTTGCTCACAAACTCCTTCCAGTCCTCAGAATCTGTCCTGTAAACAACAAAATTCTTCACCATTAAGCAAAGAACTCTTAGCTACAGAAAAAATTGATTCCTGAGTCATAAATAAAGTCTGTCTCTTCTCATTGCAGATTTCTCTGAGCTTTCAATAATCCTTGACGTTATGGTTTTCTACTAGCCCACAGCCACAAGGGCATCTTCAGATACAGTATGTAATTGATTTTCTCCTAATGCTTATTTTACTTTCATGTTTTCTTTCTTTTTAAATCCTCCACTCTATATACATGGATGGTGTTTAACAGACAACACCAGGTTACTAATTGTCTGAAGAAAACTATTAGGTAGTCATTCATCAGTCAATTCAATCAAGAGCTGTCTTTTGCAGGAAAAAAATACCTCAACTTAGTTTTCAGTAGGGATTTACAAACTGCTGTCATCTTTTTAAGGCAGTGTTGTGTGCTAGCATGAATCGGCTTGTTCACTTTTATCTTTCAATAACAGTATCCAAACTATACTATGTGAACTTACGCCAGAAGAGTCTTGACAGGTGGTGCGTGTTGTTTAATGTAATCCAGGGCCAGCTGAACAATACCCCTGTCCAATATCATGTCCTTCAGCCTCTGACCATTAGCATTGTGCTGAAATATTTAAAGTCAATGTGAAAGTAACTGTCAAATTAAGGTAACCATCTAAAGAGTAATGTATATAATCCAGGGTCAGCTAGACAATACCCTGGTCCAGTATCATGTGCTTCAGTCTCTGACCAGAAACATTGTGCTGTAATGTGAAAATGAAAGCAGCTGTTAGACTTAGGTAATCATCTAAAGAGTAACATATGTAATCCAGGGTCTGCTGGATGATACCCTGGTCCAGTATCATGTACTTCAGTCTCTGACTAGAAACACTGTGCTGTAATGTGAAAGTGAAAGCAACTGTTAGACTTAGGTAATCATCTAAAGAGTAACATATGTAATCCACGGTCAGCTGGACGATACCCTGGTCCAGTATCATGTGCTTCAGTCTCTGACTAGAAACACTGTGCTGTAATGTGCAAGTGAAAGCAACTGTTAGACTTAGGTAATCATCTAAACAGTAACATATGTAATCCAGGGTCAGCTGGACGATACCCTGGTCAGTATCATGTGCTTCAGTCTCTTGACTACAAACACTGTGCTGTAATGTGAAAGTGAAAGCAACTGTTAGACTTAGGTAATCATCTAAAGAGTGACATATGTAATCCAGGGTCAGCTGGACGATACCCTGGTCCAGTATCATGTACTTCAGTCTCTTGACTACAAACACTGTGCTGTAATGTGAAAGTGAAAGCAACTGTTAGACTTAGGTAATCATCTAAAGAGTAACATATGTAATCCAGGGTCAGCTGGACGATACCCTGGTCCAGTATCATGTGCTTCAGTCTCTTGACTACAAACACTGTGCTGTAATGTGAAAGTGAAAGCAACTGTTAGACTTAGGTAATCATCTAAAGAGTAACATATGTAATCCAGGGTCAGCTGGACGATACCCTGGTCCAGTATCATGTGCTTCAGTCTCTGACTAGAAACACTGTGCTGTAATGTGAAAGTGAAAGCAACTGTTAGACTTAGGTAATCATCTAAAGAGTGACATATGTAATCCACGTTCAGCTAGACAATACCCTGGTCCAGTATCATGTGCTTCAGTCTCTTGACTACAAACACTGTGCTGTAATGTGAAAGTGAAAGCAACTGTTAGACTTAGGTAATCATCTAAAGAGTGACATATGTAATCCAGGGTCAGCTGGACAATACCCTGGTCCAGTATCGTTATTCAGCTTCTGATTATTAGCACTGTGGTAAAATGTGAAAGTAAATGTCAGACTGAGGTGCGCTTAATGAATAATGTATCACAACTATATGTAATCCAGGGTCAGCTGGACGATACCCTGGTCCAGTATCACGTTCTTCAGCCTCTGAGCATTTGCACTGTGGTGAAATGTGAAAGTGAAAGTTGCTCTTAGTTCAGTATCACGTTCTTCAGCCTCTGAGCATTAGCACTGTGGTTAAATGTGAAAGTGAAAGTTGCTCTTGGTTCAGTATCACGTTCTTCAGCCTCTGAGCATTAGCACTGTGGTTAAATGTGAAAGTGAAAGTTGCTCTTGGTTAAGTATCATGTTCTTCAGCCTCTGAGCATTAGCACTGTGGTTAAATGTGAAAGTGAAAGTTGCTCTTGGTTCAGTATCACATTCTTCAGCCTCTGAGCATTAGCACTGTGGTTAAATGTGAAAGTGTAAGTTACTCTTGGTTCAGTATCACGTTCTTCAGCCCCTGAGCATTAGCACTGTGGTTAAATGTGAAAGTGTAAGTTGCTCTTGGTTAAGTATCATGTTCTTCAGCCTCTGAGCATTAGCACTGTGCTTAAATGTGAAAGTGTAAGTTGCTCTTGGTTTAGTATCACATGCTTCAGCCTCTGAGCATTAGCACTGTGGTTAAATGTGAAAGTGAAAGTTGCTCTTGGTTCAGTATCATGTTCTTCAGCCTCTGACCATTAACACTGTGCTGAAATGTAAAAGTGAAGGGGGCGGGGGGCCTCCGTGGCTCAGTTGGTTAGCGCGCTAGTGCAGTGTAATGACCCAGGAGTCTCTCACCAATGCGGTCGCTGTGAGTTCAAGTCCAGCTCATGCTGGCTTCCTATCCGGCTGTATGTGGGAAGATCTGTCAGCAGACTGCGGATGGTCGTGGGTTACCCACAATAATGCAGGCCGCCGTCATATAAGTGAAATATTCTTGAGTAGGCGTAAAACACCAATCAAATAAATGAAAGTGAAGGGACTGTCAGACTGAGAAAGGTAACAGTCAACTGATTATAGTAGTGAGACATAATGATGCTTCTTCACTGACCTTCACCATATCAGCTGTGAATGAAGCTTACCTCAATGCCACTGGCTATCACACAGAAACAGTCCAGGTGAACCTGTTCATCTTGGCTGTGCTCCAGGTCAAATCTGAGGGCAATTCAAAAAACAGTTAGTTAGTTTATAACAACAGCACTCAGCCTTGTGTTTAACCCTAATATTCTGCATTCACTGGTGCTTTGCGCCATACTCACATGTTTCACTTCTACGATGGTGGCAATGTGTATGATAGGGAGAGCAGAGCAAAAAATGAAGGGGGGGGGGAAACTGGCATATTTACCAAGCAAAGCATTCTTTTTACAGCTAGTAGATTTTGACATAATATAGGAGGAGGGCTACTCCTAAAATATCAGATGAAAACAGCTCGAGATCGGTTTTGAAACACTTTAGACATGAAAAAATTGACTTAAGTTATCAATGACTAACATTCCCCAAGTGGCATTCCACCTATTTCAGTTGCCGCTGAACTCAATTAGACAGTAAACTAGTACATGTATAAGACTTTAATTGATTGCTTTTTCTTGTTTCATGGCCAGTCTTATTTCAGTTACACATGCAGTATGGAATCAAGCACATGACTTCACGAGATTGACCTTTCACACAAGTTACCAAGCACATCTCCTAATTTTAATGGCACAGCCAGGCAGAGAAAAGCTGTAGGGAGTACAGCTCCTAATTTTAATGGCACAGCCGGGCAGAGAAGAGCTGCAGGGAGTACAGCTCCTAATTTTAATGGCACAGCCGGGCAGAGAAAAGCTGTAGGGAGTACAGCTCCTAATTTTAATGGCACAGCCGGGCAGAGAAGAGCTGCAGGGAGTACAGCTCCTAATTTTAATGGCACAGCCAGGCAGAGAAAAGCTGTAGGGAGTACAGCTCCTAATTTTAATGGCACAGCCGGGCAGAGAAGAGCTGCAGGGAGATCAGCTCCTAATTTTAATGGCACAGCCAGGCAGAGAAAAGCTGTAGGGAGTACAGCTCCTAATTTTAATGGCACAGCCAGGCAGAGAAAAGCTGTAGGGAGTACAGCTCCTAATTTTATTGGCACAGCCGGGCAGAGAAGAGCTGCAGGGAGTACAGCTCCTAATTTTAATGGCACAGCTAAGCAGAGAAGAGCTGCAGGGGGTACAGCTACTAATTATAATGGCACAGCCAGGCAGAGAAAAGCTGTAGGGAGTACAGCTCCTAATTTTAATGGCACAGCTAGGCAGAGAAGAGCTGCAGGGGGTACAGCTCCTAATTGTAATGGCACAGCCAGGCAGAGAAAAGCTGTAGGGAGATCAGCTCCTAATTTTATTGGCACAGCCGGGCAGAGAAGAGCTGCAGGGAGTACAGCTCCTAATTTTAATGGCACAGCTAGGCAGAGAAGAGCTGCAGGGGGTACAGCTCCTAATTGTAATGGCACAGCTAGGCAGAGAAGAGCTGTAGGGAGTACAGCTCCTAATTGTAATGGCACAGCCAGGCAGAGAAAAGCTGTAGGGAGATCAGCTCCTAATTTTATTGGCACAGCCGGGCAGAGAAGAGCTGCAGGGAGTACAGCTCCTAATTTTAATGGCACAGCTAGGCAGAGAAGAGCTGCAGGGGGTACAGCTCCTAATTTTAATGGCACAGCCAGGCAGAGAAGAGCTGCAGGGAGATCAGCTCCTAATTGTAATGGCACAGCCAGGCAGAGAAGAGCTGCAGGGAGTACAGCTCCTAATTTTAATGGCACAGCCGGGAAGAGAAGAGCTGCAGGGGGGTACAGCTCCTAATTTTAATGGCACAGCTAGGCAGAGAAGAGCTGCAGGGAGATCAGCTCCTAATTTTAATGGCACAGCCGGGCAGAGAAGAGCTGCAGGGAGTACAGCTCCTAATTTTAATGGCACAGCCAGGCAGAGAAAAGCTGTAGGGAGTACAGCTCCTAATTGTAATGGCACAGCTAGGCAGAGAAGAGCTGCAGGAGGTACAGCTCCTAATTTTAATGGCACAGCCGGGCAGAGAAGAGCTGCAGGGAGTACAGCTCCTAATTTTAATGGCACAGCTAGGCAGAGAAGAGCTGCAGGGGGTACAGCTCCTAATTGTAATGGCACAGCCAGGCGGAGAAAAGCTGTAGGGAGTACAGCTCCTAATTTTATTGGCACAGCCGGGCAGAGAAGAGCTGCAGGGAGTACAGCTCCTAATTTTAATGGCACAGCCAGGCAGACAAGAGCTGCAGGGGGTACAGCTCCTAACTGTAATGGCACAGCCAGGCAGAGAAAAGCTGTAGGGAGTACAGCTCCTAATTTTAATGGCACAGCCGGGCAGAGAAGAGCTGCAGGGAGTACAGCTCCTAATTGTAATGGCACAGCCAGGCAGAGAAAAGCTGTAGGGAGATCAGCTCCTAATTTTAATGGCACAGCCGGGCAGAGAAGAGCTGCAGGGAGTACAGCTCCTAATTTTAATGGCACAGCCAGGCAGAGAAAAGCTGTAGGGAGTACAGCTCCTAATTTTAATGGCACAGCCGGGCAGAGAAGAGCTGCAGGGAGATCAGCTCCTAATTTTAATGGCACAGCCAGGCAGAGAAAAGCTGTAGGGAGTACAGCTCCTAATTTTAATGGCACAGCCGGGCAGAGAAGAGCTGCAGGGAGATCAGCTCCTAATTTTAATGGCACAGCCAGGCAGAGAAAAGCTGTAGGGAGTACAGCTCCTAATTTTAATGGCACAGCCAGGCAGAGAAGAGCTGCAGAGAGTACAGTTATCAGAAAAGCATTCTCACTTGTTAAAGTCCAGGTAAGGTTTGAAGTGATTGACAAGTGTGGACATCATCTCCTCCTCCCCAAAGGCGATAAAGGGTATCAGCCTCATGAGGGCCTGTAGAACAGTTGCGTTTCCACGCACAAACGGGCTGTTTATTCGCTCCAGTAACATCATCAACTGATCCTTGTCTCCAAAGTGACGTGAGAACTCCTGAAAAGCACACAGAGTTTTGTAATCAGCCATTTGTCCAGGACCAGTGATGTCTAATAAACTGCTGCTAACATCACTGCAGCTTTTTATCCAAGTCTGCTTAAAGCGATACAGAACTGATTCTGATTGGCTGGTGTGAGAGATAGGCAAGTCCAGGCTATGCATTGATTCAGCTGAATTTTAGGTATGGTGTTAAAGTGTGACCAAGGCAACAAGATTTAACCCAGGAAATCCTATTATCCACTGTCAGCCAATCAGTGTTGAGTCAGTATCCCTTTAAGCCATGGAATCACAGGCCATATATTTACTTGATTTATTTGATAGGTGTTTTATGCAGTCCTCAAGAATATGTCACTTATATGACGGCGGTCAGTATTATGGAAATCCACAACCATCTGCAGGTCGCTGGAAGGCCTTCCCGTGTACTGCCCAAGAGTAAGCCAGCATGAGCCAGACTTGAAATCACAGCACAGAGGGCATATACGTTAGTACTATTTTAACATGTACATGAACAGTTTAAATACCCTGAGGTAAATTGACAAGAAGACTGGCTATGTGTGGCCATTTGCTGTGGCTTTATTCTTCATGCCGTAGACTGTTATATTTTACACAGTAATTCAGATTATTGCCACTCAATGTGAAGGAAAACAAGAGACAAATATCAGCAAGTTGTCACTCCAAAAAAGATTGTCGTCACTTGGCCAGTGAGAATTTGACCAAGCAAAACGTTAGTAAATATCACATTCAGATCTTTCTTTGTACTCTGCTGAAGCACATTTGATCTCCACATGAATTATGATGCAGCCCGTACATTTCAGGTCCAAGCTGTTCAAGTATTGAAATTGACACCAATTTTATTTTGTGTTTCACCGGCCAGCTTACGGTAAAATGTCCGAAAATGGAATGAAAATGACATTGAAAATCCACCACTGTATTGTGTTTGATCTTGATATTTTTCATGGCTTCTCCCGTTTTGCAAGACTTTTCACTTTAGTAAGTACATGTATGTCTTCAACAGGAAAAACTGCTGACACAGTTCACGTTTCCAACAAAATAGATGGTTTTCCACATTATTTTTATATAACCTGTCATCATTGAAAAAATGATACATTCTGTCTGTAATACAAAAAACTGGTGTGGCCTTACACAGGAAACGACACTGTTTTTGAGCAAGGTACAAGTCGGTGTTACCTTGTACTGGTCAGGGTTCTGACTACTGGCTTCCAGCAGAATGACCTCCATAATTTGTAGTATCTGCTCAGTGATTGTCTGCCCCTGAGTGCCGGGGGCACCACTGCCTTCCTGTTCAGCCAGCAGAGCCTAGGAAAAAAACAGTCATGTATATATCAAAAAAAAGAACCAAGAAATGAGGAGTAACAAATTCCTTTTTTGTCTGTAAGAAATTTTTATTTAAAACTGAGAAACAACAAGCTACATTTGTACATATACTTCAATCAGATTACAATTGATATCCTAGAAGGACAAAATTTTCTTATAGGTTGTATTCATTCTTCAGATGAGACCTTGAAACAGGACAACTACTTCTGACCCTTCTTTCTTTAACAATAAGATAAAACATTATTTTCACCATCATTTGTTATGGAGCTATTGTAAATAAATATTGGTTCCATGCCAATGTAAATCCAAAAGTCACCAAGACAGGTACTTACGATGTTTAAAGCTCGTAGCATAATGGCCACTGTATTTAGATTTGGTTTTATCAGCTCCTGGCGATTGACCTTGACATTTACGGCATAGCTGAATAACTTCAGAAGGACTGTCATTAGCTGTTTACCCAACACCAGGTCATGGACAGCATAGAGTCTGAGAACAAAAGCAGTAGTAATGCATAACACTGTCAAAATGACAGCAAACAACCAAACCATATTATTTATCTGATTGATGTTTTACGCTGTATTCAAGAATATTTCTCTTATATGATGGTGGCCTGCATTAAGGCGGGAGGAAACCGAGCAGGGCCCGGTGAAAACCCATGACCATCAGCAGGTTGCTGGCAAGGGGCATCAAGGGTGCATGACCTAGGTGCATAGACATCATCATACAATTCAGGGTATACCGACATTCAGGCACTCATGCTCACCCACATCTGACCTATCTTCCCATTCTAAGCCACATATGAGAAAGCATCAAGTTTGTTAATCTTCATGTAAAAAAAAATTTTCTCAGTTGACCAGGCCATTCAGATTGCAGGGTGGAGGAATTCACGAATTCCCTGTCTCTGTTGAGACCTACTGAATGAATGAATGAATGAATGAATTTATTTATTTATTTGATTGGTGTTTTACGCCGTACTCAAGAATATTTCACTTATACGACGGCGGCCAGCATTACGGTGGGAGGAAACCGCGCAGAGCCGTGGGAAAACCCAAGACCTTCTGCAGTGTTGCTGCCAGACCTTCTCACGTACGGCTGGAGAGGAAGCCAGCATGAGCGGGACTTGAACTCACAGTGACCACATTGGTGAGGGGCTCCTGGGTCAATTACGCTGCACTAGCACGCTAACCAAGCCACGGATGCCCAAAATGAACGAATGAATGAATGAATGAATAAATAAATGCCTGGGGGCTTAATGTCACACTTAAATGTTTTTCACTCGTGTGACGATGATGAGTCATTGGGTGTGTGTACATATACTGTGTCTTCTTGTGGCAGGGTGAGTTGCCACCACTGAAGCATCATGTAGAAGACACCAGACAAGACTCCCCACCTAGTCACATTATAGGGACACTTGGCCAACCAGTCCTATTTCCTGCTCTAGCGTCTCAGTGCAGTGCGCCAAGCGAGGCGGAAACAAGTACCAAACTTTCAAGTCTTTGGTATGACCCAAACCTGGTTTGATCCCGGGTCTCCCGACTTCAAGGCAGACCCTCTTACCAATAGGCCACCAAACAGGTGATATCTGTACCTTGTGCACTGACCCACTCCCCATTTTTGGCTCACAACATTCTATGCATATTTCATCATATCACAATTGTATTAAATAAACAATACATGGAAACCTATCTTCAACTGTACACTTTAAGTTCTTACTTGACAGCTATGCTGACAACCAGACAGACAGAGAGACTCAGCTCTGTAACATGACCTGAAGGTCACCAAACTCACTGAGCACAGCAGCCCCACAACCAGACAGACAGACTCACCTCTGTAACATGACCTGAAGGCCACCACACTCACTGAGCACAGCAGCCCCACAGCCAAACATACAGGGCCTTCAGGTCATGTTACAGAGGTGAGTCTGTGTGTCTGGCTGTGAGTCTGAAGGCCACCACTCGCTGAGCACAGCAGCCACACAACCAGACACACAGACTCACCTCTGTAACATGACCTGAAGGCCACCACACTCACTGAGCACAGCAGCCACACAACCAGACACACAGACTCACCTCTGTAACATGACCTGAAGGCCACCACTCACTTAGCACAGCAGCCCCACAGCCAGACAGACTGACTCACCTCTGTAACATGACCTGAAGGCCACCACTCACTGAGCACAGCAGCCCTATAACCAGACACACAGACTCACCTCTGTAACATGACCTGAAGGCCACCACTAACTGAGCACAGCAGCCCCACAACCAGACACACAGACTCACCTCTGTAACATGACCTGAAGGCCACCACTAACTGAGCACATCAGCCCCACAACCAGACCGACAGACACACCTCTGTAACATGACCTGAAGGCCACCACACTCACTGAGCACAGCAGCCCCACAACCAGACAGACAGAAAGACAGACAGACAGACAGGCTCACCTCTGTAACATGACGTGAAGGCCACCACACTCACTGAGCACAGCAGCCCCACAACCAGACAGACAGACAGGCAGAAAGACAGACTGACAGACACACCTCTGTAACATGACCTGAAGGCTACCCCACTCACTGAGCACAGCAGCCCCACAACCAGACAGACAGACAGACAGGCAGAAAGACAGACCGACAGACACACAGACTCACCTCTGTAACATGACCTGAAGGCCACCACACTCACTGAGCACAGCAGCCATCTTGTACACTTCTTCTTTATCCACGTCCTCTTCTGCACAAAAATAATTACAGGTGTCGATTAATACCTCATTCACCATTTATATGTATGTCTACATATTCAATAATAATTTATTTACTGTACATGACACAAAATTTCATCCACGACAAATCCACTCCTTCTGCTTGATTCTGAGAGTACTTCATTTGTGTTTAATGTTTGTGGTTTAATATGTGTACACGTACTTCATTTTTACATCATTGTGAGATTTATCTCTCATGCAAATTGTCACGGAAAAAACATACTTCAAACTATTAATTTATTTTAATTGGTGTTTCACACCGTACTCAAGGATATTTCACTTATACAACGGCGGTCAAGATTATGGTGAGAGTAAACCGGGCAGAGACCGAAGGAAACCCACGACCACCCACAAGTTGCTGCCAGACCTTATCTCGTAACTCTGGAAAGGAAGATAGCATGGGCTTCAAACTAGTACACCAAAGTACATAAACTCATTATGTTTCATGATTGAGATGGTGGGAAAACATGCTCCTTGTACATTTCTAGTCAGAACAACTGTCACAAACCTGTACTGCTGTCAAGGGAGTTAACCATGTCCTCTGTGGCATCTCCCAGTAAACCCCTCATTCTGTAGATGATTGGCATTGGTTCTCCCTGTGGCAAGTAAGTAACATGTACAATGAAAGTACATTATATTGAGTAGAATTACCAAACACAAATATATTTTCACTCCCTGCTCCACCCCCCCCCCCCCCCCCAACACACACACACATATGCTACAGCTACAGTTATGTACATGTAAGTGCTTGACTTTGGATAATTTGGACAAGGGGACAAAGTTATAAGATATTATGCTTTTTATAAATTGAGGAAACAAATCACTTTAAAAATATACCAATGTATTTAAAGCCTTAAGTCTGGAAAACCACATGATGTAAACTTAATGTCACAAAAACATACATGTAGCACAGTATTTGATACTTAATCAGGCCATGACCACAAACATGTCTCTCATTAATTGTAATAACAGCATGACAAGTTTACCACCCAACACAATGCCACACTCTGCATACCCACACAATGTTTACCAGCCCACACAATGCCACACTCTGCATACCCACACAATGTTTACCAGCCCACACAATGCCACACTCTGCATACCCACACAATGTTTACCAGCCCACACAATGCCACACTCTGCATACCCCACAACGTTAACAAGCCCACACAATGCCACTCTCTGCATACCCACACAACGTTTACCAGCCCACACAATGCCATACTCTGCATACCCACACAACGTTAACAAGCCCACACAATGCCACACTCCGCATACCCACACGTTTACCAGCCCACACAATGCCACACTCTGCATATCCACACAATGTTTACCAGCCCACACAATGCCACACTCTGCATACCCACACAACGTTTACCAGCCCACACAATGCCACACTCTGCATACCCACACGTTTACCAGCCCACACAATGCCACACTCTGCATACCCACACAACGTTTACCAGCCCACACAATGCCACACTCTGCATACCCACACAATGTTTACCAGCCCACACAATGCCACACTCTGCATACCCACACAACGTTTACCAGCCCACACAATGCCACACTCCGCATACCCACACGTTTACCAGCCCACACAATGCCACACTCTGCATATCCACACAATGTTTACCAGCCCACACAATGCCACACTCTGCATACCCACACAACGTTTACCAGCCCACACAATGCCACACTCTGCATACCCACACGTTTACCAGCCCACACAATGCCACACTCTGCATACCCACACAACGTTTACCAGCCCACACAATGCCACACTCTGCATACCCACACAATGTTTACCAGCCCACACAATGCCACACTCTGCATACCCACACAACGTTTACCAGCCCACACAATGCCACACTCTGCATACCCACACAACGTTTACCAGCCCACACAATGCCACACTCTGCCTACCCACACAATGTTTACCAGCCCACACAATGCCACACTCTGCATACCCACACAACATTTACCAGCCCACACAATGCCACACTCTGCATACCCACACAACAGAAAACATCTGAAAATTGAATAAAACCGCAATACTCACATCCATCTTATACACATCCAAACTTTTTAATCAAAATCAAAAAAATGAAACTCTTTCAATTTTATTTCGGAATGTTTACCTCTCCATGTTCCGGAGCCCAGATCTTCTTGTAGACCTCTTTAACAGGAAGGTCAAGACTGATGATTTTCTTGTTCACCAATAACTGGAAATGGACAAATGTTTATATCACTGGGGAACCACGACACCATTTTACTGACGCCAAATGTTCCCTAGCATAGCTCACCATGAGGACATCGTAAAGGCAGAACGACATTCATGTAGAAACTGATACATTGGACTTTACAGACATTGTGCTACAATAAATTTGTGACGGAACTGTTGTTCAACATCTTGTTTCAAATTAGCGCCACCTTGTGGGATTAACAAAAAATATTCCACAACTAAAACATGACACAAAACTAATGCAACTGCCGAATGTATTTAAATATTAAATCAGCAATACTATCTAAGCTTCAGACTTCTATGAGAACAACACGATGGCATACATCTGACCATTATGAACTCAAATGAACTAACACAACTGCAGAATGTATTTAAATATTAAATCAGCCATACTATCTAAGCTTCAGACTTCTATGAGAACAACCCGATGGCATACATCTGACCATTATGAACTCAAATGAACTAATACAACTGCCGAATGTATTTAAATATTAAATCAGCCATACTATCTAAGCTTCAGACTTCTATGAGAACAACCCGATGGCATACATCTGACCATTATGAACTCAAATGAACTAATACAACTGCCGAATGTATTTAAATATTAAATCAGCCATACTATCTAAGCTTCAGACTTCTATGAGAACAACATGATGGCATACATCTGACCATTATGAACTCAAATGAACCAATACAACTGCCGAATGTATTTAAATATTAAATCAGCCATACTATCTAAGCTTCAGACTTCTATGAGAACAACATGATGGCATACATCTGACCATTATGAACTCAAATGAACCAATACAACTGCCGAATGTATTTAAATATTAAATCAGCCATACTATCTAAGCTTCAGACTTCTATGAGAACAACACGATGGCATACACCAGACCAATACCGCTTAGTGCTGTTTCTGCAAGGTCTTTGTAGTTAAAATGCTTTTATAAAATTAATAACTGATCTTACTGGAAGTCTTAGATATTTTTATTTTATTTGTATATTATACTGTATTTTTACTTAAAGTTTGTCCTGCAAAAATGCACTTTCAGAAGCACATAAAAGCCTTAAAATGGCGCCAAAACTTAAGTTTTTCTGATAAGAAAGTAATCAAACTAATCAGAAAGCTCTTAGGTGGCCCTGCCTGGTGAAGGAATCAATAAGAATCAAGAAAAATCTGTCAACGGAAAAGTATTCCCACCCTGAAAGAAAACCTCAGTCGTGTGTCACGCAAATCCGCTGATACAGATAACAGCAGAGCTAACCACAGCTGGATTTGAACATGTGACCTAATACGTGTAGGCACTCTAGTGCATTCTTCATGACCACAAGGTCAACCATCAAAACCCACCTCCATCCCAGTATCATCCTCTAACAGTGCCACCAGCTCACAATCTGCAAAGTAAAATAACGGCTCAGTGAACACAAGTTTGCAATGACATTCATAAAAAATATTCTCTATGCACAAACCACTCCACAAGTCTGTATGCTATAGGCGTACTCACATTTGCTTGAACAAAAATGATTCATGACAAAAGTGATGAAGGGTCTTTTCATGTAGCAATGTTTTGATGAAGTTTTCACAGCTTCAAAATGTACAAATCATTTCCAGATACAGATTCAATTGCAAATAATTAAATTAAAAACACTGGATTTCCACCAATAATTACAGATAAATCCAAATTTTGATTAAACAAGATGGATGAAACTAGATTTAAAATAACCTTTCACAACAACACAGTGAACTTATAACCACAACACCAGGTTTCCTCATGAAAAAAATGTCAGTCTAAAACAAGCCAATCAATGTATTCTTTTGTTCTTTCCTGTAATATGTGACTCTGATTTGTGCTCGTAAGGTAAATGGGTAAATGAAGAATGACATGTTTTTCCACAGCTTGGAATGGACATATTTAGGTGAATACTGTTTCCCAGTAAGTCCCTGAGTGCAGAGAGAATGACCTTGGCTGACCTTGACAGATTTTGTTCTTGACATCTCTCATGAGAGGTCCGAGGCCTGGTTCGCTTGAGCTGTATGGATTACCCAGCATCCTCCCCTGCAGGAAGTCCTCCTGTTGCGGATCCTTCTCCAGTATCATGAAAAACTCTCCGATGTCATTCTCCTCCTGGGTAACAGGAATTTAGAAATCAATATTTCTTTCAATGCAAATGTAGGTTTTTTCTATTTTTTTCCCCGCGGGAATTAAGCACATCTGCTTCCACAAACGTATTACTGACTGTAAAAGTCAAAATTTTCGGCCTTAGAAAGTGAATGAATGTTAAATATAAATATGTCCTAGTGTGAGAAGAAGTCAGGAAAGACTGAATGGAATTGTAAAGGCTAACAGAGACTTACTGGGTATATGATACTACAGAGCCTCTCAAATATGAAGACAGGGGATCTGTAGTCTTCCAGGGGGTACTTCTTCACTGTCTTGATGCACACAGACATGAACTCTTGGGTCTCGGACTCTGTGCCTGGGGCAAAAGAAGGCAGACTTTACATCACTGTTACATCAATGTCAGCTACTGATTTCAGACAAACTGGCAACATTTACCCCTCACAGGACACACTTTGGCCTTTCAGGGATTTTTTTTTAGAAAAAACCTACTTGAGGCACCTAAGCCTGACTAATCATTTGCCATCGTAAAGAGCTACTACAGTGTGAAGACATGCATGTCTTAAAAGCAGGGCTAAATGATAAAGAGAGACATAGTCTGAATTGCTTTCCAACCACTGTCTCTAGTCTCTTCGGATAGTATGGAAACCAACGTTTTCTGTCGTTTCCAATTTTCCTGGAGTGACATCTTGCAGGAACACTTGAGTTCTTGCAGGAACACTTGGCGTTACCATCAATGACGTACATCAACCAATGACGTACTTTCAAACATGCATGACATCATTCCATCATAACTGTCTTACTCGACGTCATATCTGGAGCTCAATATTTGTACCTGCGACAAGCACCTGTCTGTCCGTCTGTCTGTCATTGAATATGTACAATCCTTGACATCTTATCTTTTGACATTCGGTGGAGGGTCAAATTCGGGATATGTTATCTTTCAACATTTTAACATTCACTCGCTCAAGATCTGCGTTCTTTATACCTGTGGTGAGCTCTTCCAGCAGCTCCAGCAGTTTGTCCTGTGTCTCATCGATCAACTTGGTCCTCTGGACCACCAGCTTCCGCAGTGACAGGTAGCCGTTCAGGACATAACCCACCAGCTTGTTCTTGTAGTGCTGCTTGATACTCTCCTGCTCAACAAATGTCGCCAACAACTCTGTGGGGAGAGCAAAGGACAAAGGGTGTAAGGTCAGGAGCCAAGGGTTAAAGGTAAAGCAGACACAGGTCAACTGAGAGCATTTGATACTCTCCTGCTCAACAAATGTCGCCAACAACTCTGTGGGGAGAGCAAAGGACAAAGGGTGTAAGGTCAGGAGCCAAGGGTTAAAGGTAAAGCAGACACAGGTCAACTGAGAGCATTTGATAGTCTCCTGCTCAACAAATGTCGCCAACAACTCTGTGTGGAGAGCAAAGTACAAACGGTGTTAAGTCAGGAGTCAAGGGTTAAAGGTAAAGCAGACACAGGTCAACTGAGAGCATTTAATACTCTCCTGTTCAAGATCAGGAGTCAATGGTCAAATTTATTTATTTATTTATTTATTTGATTGGTGTTTTATGCCGTACTCAAGAATGTTTCACTTATACAACGGCCGCCAGCATTATGGTGGGTGGAAACTGGGCACAGCCCAGGAGAATCCCACAATCATTCGCAGGTTGCTGACAGACCTTCCCAGCTGGACTTGAACTCAGAGTGAACGCATTGGTGAGAGACTCCTGGGTCATTACGCTGCGCTAGTGCGCTAACCAAATGAGCCACAGAGGCCTCCCCGTCAATGGTCAAAGGTAAAGCTGACACGTGTCAACACAAAGACTAAAGCACAATACTGCAACAAACACTAATGAAATATAAGCGTTTCATTATGTACGTGCATACTGTGATGCTTTCAGCTACTAAACCCTATGGGAAAGTTTCAATTTGAATTAACAGTGTAATACATTGGAATCAAAACAGCATACGAATCACTGGATACTTTCCTCAAACAGAGAACATATGCAAACTATATATTCCACAAATTCCACTTATCAAACATGTAGACACTGAAATGAATGATTGGGCAAGATTTCAGCCATATTGTGATCATGTAGACAACTGGACGCTAAATTTGATTTTAGCAATTCAGAAATTTTAGTCAAAATTTAAAACCTCATCATAGTGCTTTTGGTACTGCAAATTATAACACATCTGACACATCACATTTTTTAGGGTCATCAAAATAATAATTTATAAGGTTAAAAATAAATTCTTAATTATTCAGACGTCAGAAATGGTTTTGTTGAATCATGCCCTGCTGTGCAAATATAATGACTGAACAGGTAGCGTACAGTAAGCGTGTTCCTACCTGTCAGAGACTTGAGGGCAAAGCCTTGAGTCAGGTCAGAGTTCAGGGTGCTGTCTTCTAACTTCTGTAGGTGGTCCACTTCCTGCGGTGACAAGGACATCACATTTAGTGGTCATTTATCTATTTATTGTTGCTTAGTGCCATACTTAACAGTTTTTCACTTATATGACAATGGTCAGTTTTATACTGATTTGTATGACAATGGTCAGTTTTATACTGATTTGTATGACAATGGTCAGTTTTATACTGATTTATATGACAATGGTCAGTTTTATACTGATTTGTATGACAATGGTCAGTTTTATACTGATTTATATGACAATGGTCAGTTTTATACTGATTTGTATGACAATGGTCAGTTTTATACTGATTTATATGACAATAGTCAGTTTTATACTGATTTGCATGACAATGGTCAGTTTTATACTGATTTGTATGACAATGGTCAGTTTTATACTGATTTATATGACAATGGTCAGTTTTATACTGATTTATATGACAATGGTCAGTTTTATACTGATATATGACAATGGTCAGTTTTATACTGATTTATATGACAATGGTCAGTTTTATACTGATACATGACAATGGTCAGTTTTATACTGATTTATATGACTGATCTTTTATGCTGTACTCAGCAATATTTCAAATACACAACGGCGGCCAATATTATGGAAACCGGGCTGTTTCTAGGGGAAACCCACGACCATCTGCAGGTTGCTGGAGGCCTCTCCACTCACGACTGGAGAGGAAGTCAGCATGAGCTGGATTTGAACTCACAGCGATATCATTGGTGACAGGCACCTGGGTCACTGTGCTGCCCATCAATTTAATATACCTGGAAGAAAACAAAGGGCTGGACCAAACACTTGTTTGCTTACGTGATTTTTGTTTAACACTATACTCAGGAATTTTTTCACAAACGTATATCATGGCGATCAGTTTATGGGTGGAGGAACCAGGGTGACCCCGGCAAACCACCGACCTGTGGCAAGTTAGTAACCATCTTCCCCACATGTGATATGTGCACCACACAACGTAGGTTAGATTGCGAGAACTGATGAGACTTGTCAGCTGGCTATTGTGCCCAACGCCCCAGGGCTGCAAGAGCATGAGTATCTCCCACACTCCAAGTGTCCTAGCAAGAGAGAGACAAGCTTCTCCACTACAGCCATCTATCCTGGCTACTATTATTCAGTTACAAAAACATTTTGTGAGTGTTTAAACAAAGGTACATATACATTTAATATATAAATCTCACAAACCCACCACTGTCTATTGCACTCTTTGAGTAAGGTACAGTAAAGATTCTGGCGCTGGAAATTGACTACCTCTACATACCTAATGAGCTGTACAACATTCTACTTGATTTTCTTGTACATCAAACACTTTTCTTGTGTGTCTCCTGCGAAAGTGCAGGCCTGCACCAATACCTCACCTTTATTCCTAAGCAGTCTGCTCATCCTGAAGATCATCAAACTACTCTAAGAATGTTGTATAGCTCTACCCCGAAGTATTAGCAAAAGTGTAGAGGTATGTAGAGCCAGAAATTTACCCTGTGGATTTTCACTTGACTACATCAGAGTCAAGCACACGAGCCAGGAAGAGTGCATGGTAATCTGGAAACCCGAGAGTCTTGAGCTCTGGGCTTTGGCAAATAACTTTCACTCATGTGATTCACAGAGTCTTACATGTAGAGCTTGGTCAATAGGTTTGCCAAATTGGTGAAAGGTTAGTGACCTCTCAAGAACGTCATGTGAGTAGCCCTTCTGGTTGACCCGTTGACCACTTCAAGATCAGTGGAGGCAGGGAGAGTCTGTGTCCAGAGCTGGGATTAAACCAACACTTTGACAATCATCAGTTTTTGATGTACTACAGGAAAGTGTTTCCCTTCTTAATGTCACTAATTGCTGACAGACTCACCTGTGTAATCAGATCCCCTAGATGTAATAGAATACCCCTCAGGGCCAGGTAATACTTCCAGTGTACTGGGGCAATCAGCCGCTTAAACAAGGCCAGGAACTCTGCCGCATACTCCCCACTCTTCCCAATGTCATCCAGGTAACTGCATAGCAATGAGAGAAAAGACACCAGGTGGAAAAAATCACCAAATATTAAGAGACTGCTTTATTGGTCTAATACATTGGTAACTAGTTTGATATATTGTTTAAAGTTTCACATTTTCAACATTATTTCAGCCATGGTGCTGCCTCACTGAAATACCATGCTAAAGACACCAAATCTGGTGCCCAACATAGTCTTAGCACACTGACATCAGTCTGTACTTAGTCAATAACCTTATGCTGAATGAGAAAGCACCAGGAAAATTGCCAGGTTTAAGATTAAGGAATGGTCTGGGATTGAACTCTACAAAAATTATTTCACACTCGACATTGAATATTACACTCTTAAAGATGAAAAATATCAACATTTTTAGCAGTATGATCATCTCTCATTTGTGATTTTACAATAAAAACTTATTTCAATACAATGTGCATTTTAAAATCTCATTACCCAGTGAGCTGATTGACAGCCTCATGTTTATGACTGTCCATATTACAAAGCAATTTGCATACAATATGAAGTTTTAAAATCACATAGTGAGCTTATTAGTCAGCTCTTGTTTATGATTGGCCACATTACAAAATAATCTGCATACAACATGTAGCTTTAAAATTACCTTGTGAGCAGGTTGACCATCTCTTGTTTGCGGCTGGTCACATTGCAGATGGCCTCAATGATACTGCAGGCCGTTTGACGAGCCGACCTTGATGAGGGTGAAAACAGCGCCTGTCGTAACCAGGAGCTCTTAGACAGTCGCACCTGAACCGCCGGCGTCTTCCACATCTTGTGGATCCAGCGGTACCCAAACTTCTCCTCCAGGTATTTCTCCCGGATTTCCTTACGCTCCTCAGCCTTCGTCTTCTGTGTGGGTGTGGCTGGGGTGGGAGTCGGAATAGGCATAGGGTCAGTACCTGTATCATAGAGAACAAATGCTGTAAGACAGTGAACAAAAGCTATAACACAGAGAACACAGGCTGTATCACAGAGAACACAGGCTGTATCACAGAGCACAAAGGCTGTAACACAGAGAACACAGGCTATAGGACAGTAAACAAAAGCTGTATCACACAAAACAATGGTTGTAACAGAGAACAAATGCTGTGAGACAGAAACCAAATGCTGAATCACTGAACACAAAGGCTGTAACACAGGACACAGGCTTTACTACAGAGCACAAAGGTTGTAACACAGAGAACAAATTGTAACACAAAGAACAAAGGCTGTATCAGAGTGAACAAAGGCTGTAACACACAGAACAAAAGTCGTTAGACTGAGAACAGATGCTAGCTGTATAACACAGAACAAAGACTGTATCACACAGAACAAAGGCTGTAACACAGGGAACAAAAGCTTTCTACGGTTCAAAACCATAGATATTACATCTGGTGTAAACCAACCAGTAAGTACACTTTTTACTTTCTACTTTTATACAATGGGGGTTCCAGATCTTGGTGTCCCCTGCCAGCTATCCCCACCACTCACCTTTACCAGGTAGCTTCTGTCTCCAGGCCTTGTAGCTGTGTTTGGTGTCCCCTGCCAGCTATCCCCACCACTCACCTTTACCAGGTAGCTTCTGTCTCCAGGCCTTGTAGCTGTGTTTGGGATCCCCTGCCAGCCATTTCCCACCACTCACATGGAGTTCTCCTGGCAGACACTTCAGATTGCGACCCACCACCTCAGTGGCTTTGTCAGGCTGAAACAAAGGATTCCATAGGGTTATCACATGTACGTGACCACTGTCAGGTTTATTGGTGAAGACAACCAAGCAGAGAACGGAGTAAACTGGTCCACTTTGGCAGCTGCAACATACATCCCCACACACGGTCACATCCACATGAGAGTGCATGTAATCAAGCTCTCGTATTCATCAAGGCATAGCTGCATAATAAATAGCGAATATAATATTCACAGTGCGGCCACAACCAAAAGGACAAATTACCCAAACACTGGGAAATCTCACTACCTTGTGTTTCTTTGCAGCATCCGGATTGACGAGATGTTGGAGAATCCGTAGGCATGGCAATGTGATGCTGTCCATGACGATGGGGCTCTTCAGTTCTACTCCCAGCAAGAACAGGCGAACAACTGAAACCAAGACAGGGTGTGCAGATTGAAGAGTTGAGTTTAATAACACTGATTGGGGCCTACTACATTCAACAATAACAAGGAATGTGTCGGAAAAGAACAGGCGAACAACTGAAACCAAGACAGGGTGTGCAGATTGAAGAGTTGGGTTTAATAACACTGATTGGGGCCTACTACATTCAACAATAACAAGGAATGTGTCGGAAAAGAACAGGCAAACAACTGAAACCAAGACAGGGTGTGCAGATTGAAGAGTTGGGTTTAATAACACTGACTGGGGCCTACTACATTCAACAATAACAAGGAATGTGTCGGAAAAGAACAGGCAAACAATTGAAACCAAGACAGGGTGTGCAGATTGAAGAGTTGGGTTTAATAACACTGATTGGGGCCTACTACATTCAACAATAACAAGGAATGTGTCGGAAAAGAACAGGCAAACAACTGAAACCAAGACAGGGTGTGCAGATTGAAGAGTTGAGTTTAATAACACTGATTGGGGCCTACTACATTCAACAATAACAAGGAATGTGTCGGAAAAGAACAGGCAAACAACTGAAACCAAGACAGGGTGTACAGGTTGAAGAGTTGGGTATAATAACACTGACTGGGGCCTACTACGCTCAACAATAACAAGGAATGTGTCGGAAAAGAACAAGCGGACAACTGAAATGGGGTCAAGGCTGAAAGGTTGAGGTTATTACTAAATTCACCAATGACAAGGATTTATTCATTTATTTGATTGGTGTTTTACGTCAAACTCAAGAATATTTCACTTATATGATGGCAGCCAGTGTTATGGTGGGAGAAAACCAGGCAGAGCGCCCAAGGAAGCCCACGACTGTCCGCAGGTTAATTCGATCAAAGGAGTACATATGTATATTCAACTGGGTATAAGAAAAGCAAATGTGGGAATCGTGCATTATTTTGTAATTATTCTGAGAAAATACCATTACTGTTCACTTTAAACTTGGCAGGGAAGAGTGATAAAAGGTAGCCATTTTTAGTGTCTACAGAGGGGAGGTTGTTAAGCAATGTCTACCTCCCTTGTCAATGTGAGGGTGAGTTACTAACCTGATCTGACCCTTTGTTCCCAGCAGCTATCCTCCTTCTGAACAGACTCGGCCAACAGGAACATCTCGTGTCTCACAGCTGTGCCCTGAAATAACAGCCGTAAAGTCAGCGCACCTCTATTCCAAAAAACATAATTTACTTGCTTAACCATTTCATCTTTTCAATGATCTGTTTCCCAAAAAAACTTATTTCTGCATTACATCTTGATGAATTAACACAATCTTCAAAACAATCAAACAGGTGAGATTACCACCCTAAAAGATGTTAGAAAAACACACTCGTTCATTTGTGACTTCACTGAGAGAATACTAACACATTATAAAACCCAACATTCATCAGTTTAAATTCAAGCATAACTGATATCCACACATAACAGTGAAAGTATTGCCTAAACATCAAACTGCTCCATGTATATCAGTGATATCCACACATAACAGTGAAAGTATTGTCTAAACATCAAACTGCTCTATGTATATCAGTGGTATCCACACATAACAGTGAATGTATTGTCTAAACATCAAACTGCTCTCTGTATATCAGTGGTATCCACACATAACAGTGAATGTATTGTCTAAACATCAAACTGCTCCATGTATATCAGTGATATCCACACATAACAGTGAATGTATTGTCTAAACATCAAACTGCTCCATGTATATCAGTGATATCCACACATAACAGTGAATGTATTGTCTAAACATCAAACTGCTCCATGTATATCAGTGATATCCACACATAACAGTGAATGTATTGTCTAAACATCAAACTGCTCCATGTATATCAGTGATATCCACACATAACAGTGAATGTATTGTCTAACCATCAAACTGCTCCATGTATATCAGTGATATCCACACATAACAGTGAATGTATTGTCTAAACATCAAACTGCTCCATGTATATCAGTGATATCCACACACAACAGTGAATGTATTGTCTAAACATCAAACTGCTCCATGTATATCAGTGATATCCACACATAACAGTGAATGTATTGTCTAAACATCAAACTGCTCCATGTATATCAGTGATATCCACACATAACAGTGAATGTATTGTCTAAACATCAAACTGCTCCATGTATATCAGTGATATCCACACATAACAGTGAATGTATTGTCTAAACATCAAACTGCTCTATGTACATCTGTGGTATCCACACATAACAGTGAATGTATTGTCTAACCATCAAACTGCTCCATGTATATCAGTGATATCCACACATAACAGTGAATGTATTGTCTAACCATCAAACTGCTCCATGTATATCAGTGATATCAACACACAACAGTGAATGTATTGTCTAAACATCAAACTGCTCCATGTATATCAGTGATATCCACACATAACAGTGAATGTATTGTCTAAACATCAAACTGCTCCATGTATATCAGTGATATCCACACATAACAGTGAATGTATTGTCTAAACATCAAACTGCTCTATGTACATCTGTGGTATCCACACATAACAGTGAATGTAGTGTCTAACCATCAAACTGCTCTATGTACATCTGTGGTATCCACACATAACAGTGAAAGTATTGTCTAGACATCAAACTGCTCCATGTATATCAGTGGTATCCACACATAACAGTGACTGTATTGTCTAACCATCAAACTGCTCCATGTACATCAGTGATATCCACACATAACAGTGAATGTATTGTCTAAACATCAAACTGCTCCATGTATATCAGTGATATCCACACATAACAGTGAATGTATTGTCTAAACATCAAACTGCTCCATGTATATCAGTGATATCCACACATAACAGTGAATGTATTGTCTAAACATCAAACTGCTCCATGTATATCAGTAGTCAAATCATTTGCAAACCTCATCACATGAGTTGACTCCCAATAATGGGGACACATACCTATGATATCATTTTATTGGCTTTAAATGTTCCTTTCCAAGCTCACAATTAAGACAGTGTGACATTACATCAGGAACTGACACATCATAACATTGTAGACATCAATGCTCCATTCCATTTTTGACATAACAATGGCACAAGGCCCTGCTTCACACTTGTACCACCTCACAGGATTATAAATATGCTGCTGCGTCCCCATAATGAGCATAACATAAATACAAATAAATGACAATGTACCAGAAATTTTGTTCTTTCGAACTTCTGTATGAAGACAGTAGATGACTTCTAGTCCTTTTTCCCTGATTCAAACACAATGGGCATAACCTGCATACAAATAACTGACAGCACACATCCATCAGATTCACCATTTTTACAACTGAAAAGTGACCATAACATAAACACATATACCTAGGTGTTTGAACTTTCTTTTTTTTCACCCGGTTAGTCCATCTAATGATCAACATATTCATACCCTTACATCTTTTTAAAAAATCCGGGAGAGAAATGTAATTCTTGGCTTTCAGCACAAACACAAGGTACTGGTACACAGATCTGACATATGATTTTCATGCCCGTCCCTCACACCAGTTATCTCCCCTTACCAGATCCGGGTTGGACAAGTGACTCTTCATAGCCGCAGCAATCCTGGTCATCAGTAGGTGGTTCATGTCCTCTGTAGCTCGGCGGTTGTCCTGTGTCAGCAGGCACAACAGGGATCGGACCTCGCTTCGCACGTGTAGCGTTCCACGACGCAGGTTGTAGTCTATCAGCTCTTGTATCATGCCCTGGTAGTTAGAGAGGATCAGACAAGGGTTAAATTTGAAGCTGCCATACAATTATCATAAATCCTAGTACAATTGAAACGAAATTACAAAATACAACTTTCTATGCAATTTTGGAATAAGAAACAGCAAAACAGACTTCAAAGGGTGAAAAATGAAAATTCAAAAAACAAAACAAATCTAACTGAACTTCACAGATACAAAATTTCTTGTCGAGATTAGTCCAGACATGGTATTGTGTGGTACATGTAATTACATGTATGTGGCCCACCATGTAACTTCAATTCGGCCGTACAGATCATTGGGAATTATGAATACTTTATAATATATTATCAATTGAAAGTAAGATCATATTTGGTTTACTAGACTTATAATTCACTTCAATCTATCATACTGTTTACATGTGCTATCCACGAGTGAACATTGCATTGTGGGAATCTTTGCGCTGCCTCATTTGCATATTCTCAAATTCTCAAAACGATTGTTACATGGTCTGCATAGTTTGAATTAAACCTGTATTGTTGACACTAAAATTGATAACCGAGTACATACCTGACTACAGAGAATGTGGCGGATATTGTAGTTGGTCGCCAGGGCCTTTAGCATGGTGATGCAATGTTCTACCGCAGCACTGGCGCAGCCGTAACAGTTACTGGGCTTCAACAGGCTGCAAACATTACATCAATTCCATTGAAATTACACATTTAATTAGCAACAAAGCCTGACGTAACAGAAAAATCATGAATGTTTTCATCTCCGAGAACTTTTTTCAAACTCAAGAACTTTTCGCCCATAGGATGGAAGCTACGGTAAATAACTAACAGTTTGGCCCTGGGACACAGAAAGTGTATCCCAGGGCTCATTTTGTTGGTTGTGGTTGTTACTGACTGAGCGCCACTCAGAGCATCAGGGGTGGTCAGGGGATTATACTGACAGTGGAACGTCACGTCAAATATCCGTTTTTAATCTGCAGGGCTCTCTGTATACAAAGCTGTATCAGAATTTAGCACACCACGAATCCATACTTGCAAACTAGGCCTACCAGCAGACGAGCTCTTCTGCAACAGGAGGACAGTTTCAAGTGTAATGTGCATGTTGACTGACATACTTCAATGGACACGGGAAGCTGACGACAGATGTTTCTCCATGAAAATCGTTTTCAGCTTTGTACGAACAATCTTTGCATAATGAGGGCTCTCAGCAGACAACCATTCCCCACATACCGCTGTGACGTGATTTCCACTCACGCCTAACCCGAATAATCGGTTTGTCTGCAGGGTTCATTCTGCTTGTACATTCCTTGTTTGGCGTGGCCTTGCTTTGAGACAGTATTTGGAATTTAACGGTTTGTAATAGACTGGTTATATTTATACACGTACATGTAGGCTGCTAGCAGGGAGGACTGCACACCTCACTGTCAATTACTTGACCCCATGTGGCGAGGATTAGCAACCACAGCTGCTAAGTGCCATGCAGGGTAATGAGTCGGACGGTTGTTAATCACTCCCTTCTGTAATCTTGCCGCCAAGTCAGATCGTGCAAAAGTAAACGACAGTAACTCACATGCAAAACTTGAGGTCATTTGCCGTACATGTATGTGTAGTTCTATATATTTATCTATTTTTTTTTTTATGATCATTTACACCATACTCAAGCAGGGTGGGAGGAAACCGGGCACAGCACGCAGGTAACCCACAACCACACAACAGCCCCCATGGGTGGAGAAAACCAGCGTTCCCCCACATAAAACCACTACCCTTTCCTAAATACCTGATAAACCTTCAGACTTGAACCCCCAGACGAATTAGCATGTAATAGATTTGAGCCTGTGACCACACTGGTCAGGGGCACATTAATTGAGCCCAAAAAAATGCTCTACTTAAATAGTTAAGGTTTACCAATCCCATCAATCATCATTTTAGTTAATGTACAGGTCTGACAGGCCGTCTCTTGATCCCATAGGATAATGGCCCTGATGCCAAAAATGCTACCTGTCATATAACCGTACCTAATGTACGTGCTGTCTATCACACATCAATGTCTGTCCGTACTCGTAGTTAACAGAAATGCTCATCTCAGCCAGACAACAAACCCACGAAAGATCGGCTCTTTACGTCGGAAATGACGGCGATGTAATTTTCGGCTCTGTTGGATTTACTATTGATCAGCAGAGGGGACATCTGACTGAGATGAGCATTTCCAACATCTATGAGTATTGACAGCTTTTTATACGCCCCAACATTGACGTGTGATGGGCAGCATGTAAAGCAGGTAGGGTGACAGGACATCAAAGCCATTATCCTTTAGGATGAAGAGAGGGCCCGTCAGAGCTAAGCTATTACATAATCTACTGTCTACTCTCTACACTGGTACCTTTCCTCCTTGTTGTCAGATTTGGGTTTAGGGGGGGTGACCTCAACGACCTGTGTTTCCTCCAATGAGACTGAGCGCATCATGGCTGCCCCAGCTGCAGCTTTCTGCTGCTGTCTGTCATAGTCCACTAGCTCCTTACGGCATGCCAGAACTTTCTGTGTGAGGAACACGAACAAGAGATTAACGCAAGACTTAATGGACTAGTTTTAAATTCAAAAGAGGAGATTCTCTACTGAAGATGGCAACATTAAATCCCAAAATACCAAGCCTCAATGAAGTCTTTTTCTTTTTAAGAGTTGGACTACTGCTGTATAACGTCAAACATATCTACAGAATTATGCAATTTTTTGGGTGTTTACACTGTATTACGCCAAACATATCTACAGGATTATGCAATGTTTGGGGTGTTTACACTGTATTACACCAAACATATCTACAGGATTATGCAATTTTTGGGGTGTTTACACTGTATTACGCCAAACATATCTATAGGATTATTCAACTTTTGGGGTGTTTACACTGTATTACACCAAATATATCTACAGGATTCTGCAATTTTTGGGGTGTTTACATTGTAGAACGCCAAACATATCTACAGGATTATGCAATTCTTGGGGTGTTTACACTGTATTACGCCAAACATGTCTACAGGATTATGCAATTCTTGGGGTGTTTACACTGTATTACACCAAATATATCTACAGGATTATGCAATTTTTGGGGTGTTCACACTGAAGAACGCCAAACATATCTATAGGATTATGCAACTTTTGGGGTGTTTACACTGTATTACGCCAAACATATCTACAGGATTATTCATTTCTTGGGGTGTTTACACTATATTACGCCAAACATATCTACAGGATTATGCAATTTTTAGGGTGTTTACACTATATTACACCAAATATATCTACAGGATTATGCAATTTTTGGGGTGTTTACACTGTATTACGCCAAACATATCTACAGGATTATGCAACTTTTGGGGTGTTTATATTGTATTACACCAAATATATCTACAGGATTATGCAATTTTTGGGGTGTTTACACTGTAGAACGCCAAACATATCTACAGGATTATGCAACTTTTGGGGTGTTTACACTGTAGAACGCCAAACATATCTACAGGATTATGCAATTCTTGGGGCGTAGTTTACATTGTATTACGACAAATATATCTACAGGAGTATGCAATTCTTGGGGTGTTTACATTGTATTACGCCAAACACATCTACTCGAGCATGAAGTTTTTGGGGTGTTTACATTGTATTACGCCAAACATATCTACTCGAGCATGCAGTTTTTGGGGTGTTTACATTGTATTACGCCAAACATATCTACTGGAGCATGCAGTTTTTGGGATGTTTACATTGTATTACGCCAAACATATCTACTCAAGCATGCAGTTTTTGGGGTGTTTACATTGTATTACGCCAAACATATCTACTCGAGCATGTAGTTTTTGGGGTGTTTACATTAATGCATATATATAAAAGTTCTCTTTTAATAAGTTTATACAAAATCTGAATTCTTTCAAAATTTGTCGATAAACATTTTTCCACTTCTTAAAACAAATTCTTAAATAGAAAAAACAATTTCTGAATTTTTGTACACTAATTTCAGTTGATTTCTTGTCTTTATTTGCAGCTACAAACCTTCCATGTGAGAACACCACTGACCTGTATGATTTTGCTGAGCTCCGCATACGAAGCCTTTGCCTCCACGCAGTACTTTTGGGCCAGGAACTGAATCCCACGGTTGACACTGCTCCCTGCCACATTACCGCCTATGTCATCCTGACAACAACAACAACAACACAGACCAACCTTGGCTTTAACTACTGTATTCATTTTGGAGAACACATTCAAATTTGTTGTCCGTCTGTTCACTATGCTGTGGACATTAGCAGCGAAGGGTTGACTGAAAGTCTGATCGTCCATTTGTTTGAAACTTTAGGATTTTTTTAATTTGACGTTTACAGAGCCATGCTCACGAATTTCACAAAAATTTGACACAGTTGTGGTCAAGTTTACAGGTGGAGGAACCTGGAGAAAACCCCCGACCTTCTGCAGATACCTGACAAACCTCCTGTTTCAGAGTGAATTATTACTTTCCTACAAGACAGTGCAAGACAAATTCACTTATTTAACTGATTGGTGTTTTACGCCATACTCAAGAATATTTTCCTTTTAAGATGACGGCCAGCATTATGATGGCAGGAAACCAGGCAGAACCCGAGGGAAACCCACGCCCTTTCCGCGTACAGCCGGTAAGGAACCAGATGGATGTGATCAAGTACACATTACCAGTACAGAGCCGCTTAAAATGGCCAGTAACTAAAACAGACACGTTTTGAGCGCCAAATGGTAAGAATTGAACACACTGAAGTACAGATTACTCAACAGCTGATAATTGGACTACTGACACATACCATGTCATACAACAGTAATGACACCCCACCTCACCCCATACACTGTATTCATCCACAGTACTGACGCCCCACCTCACCCCATACACTGTACTCATCCACAGTACTGACACCCCACCTCACCCCATACACTGTACTCATCCACAGTACTGACGCCCCACCTCACCCCATACACTGTACTCATCCACAGTACTGACGCCCCACCTCACCCCATACACTGTACTCATCCACAGTACTGACACCCCATCTCCTGACCTACTCATACACTGTATTCATCCACAGTACTGACACCCCATCTCTTGACCTACTTGTACACTGTATTCATCCACAGTGCTGACACACCATCTTCTGACCTACTCATACACTGTATTCATCCCCAGTACTGACACCCCATCTCTTGACCTACTCATACACAGTATTCATCCACAGTACTGACACCCCATCTCTTGACCTACTCATACACAGTATTCATCCACAGTACTGACACCCCATCTCCTATCCTACTCATACACAGTATTCATCCACAGTACTGACACCCCATCTCCTGACCTACTCATACACTGTATTCATCCACAGTACTGACGCCCCATCTCCTGACCTACTCCTACACTGTATTCATTCACAGCACTGACGCCCCATCTCCTGACCTACTCATACACAGTATTCATCCACAGTACTGACACCCCATCTCCTGACCTACTTATACACTGTATTCATCCACAGTACTGACACCCCATCTCCTGACCTACTCATACACTGTATTCATCCACAGTACTGACATCCCATCTCCTGACCTACTCATACACTGTATTCATCCACAGTACTGACGCCCCATCTCTTGACCTACTCATAGACTGTATTCATTCACAGTACTGACGCCCCATCTCCTGACCTACTCATACACAGTATTCATTCACAGTACTGACGCCCCATCTCCTGATCTACTCATACACTGTATTCATCCCCAGTACTGACACCCCATCTCTTGACCTACTCATACACAGTATTCATCCACAGTACTGACGCCCCATCTCCTGACCTACTCCTACACTGTATTCATTCACAGCACTGACGCCCCATCTCCTGACCTACTCATACACAGTATTCATCCACAGTACTGACGCCCCATCTCCTGACCTACTCATACACTGTATTCATCCACAGTACTGACACCCCATCTCCTGACCTACTCATACACCTACACTGTATTCATTCACAGTACTGACGCCCCATCTCCTGACCTACTCATACACAGTATTCATCCACAGTACTGACACCCCATCTCCTGACCTACTCATACACTGTATTCATCCACAGTACTGACACCCCATCTCCTGACCTATTCATACACAGTATTCATCCACAGTACTGACGCCCCATCTCTTGACCTACTCGTACACTGTATTCATCCCCAGTACTGACACCCCATCTCTTGACCTACTCATACACTGTATTCATTCACAGTACTGACACCCCATCTCTTGACCTACTCATACACTGTAGTCATCCACAGTGCTGACACCCCATCTCTTGACCTACTCGTACACTGTATTCATCCACAGTACTGACACCCCATCTCCTGACCTACTCCTAAACTATATTCATCCATAGTTAAGCGTGGTTCAAGCGACACCTTCTGATTGATTTACCCACCTTTTATGACCATTTGGCGGTTTTTATTAGTAACTTTAATTAATTTCTTATTAAAAAAAAGCCAAAAGTGTTGGCATAAAAAAGATTATTTATAAAGGCTTCTATGTGCTTGTTAAAGTTGCTAAACCTAAGGTAAAATACAATATTAGTGATAATAATTATACAAATATGGGTTATTCTGGACTGAATTTATTACAATTTCAATGTGGCTGAATTCAGCCTGAATGATCGTTGCTACTAAATATATCTGCCAAATCTCTTTACATAAAATTCCAAGTGAACCAGCCAAAGCTGGATTTGAACTCACAGCTTTGTCCATGATTCATCATTTAAAGTGAGAAAGATGCTGCTTTATTACACGTGAGCCAATATGGGCCCTCAGTTTCTGAGCCAGTAATAACTATAAATGCTTTTTGTGGATTTCCACTGACAAACCATGAACTTACAAAACCCTTAGAAGAATCTTCACAGGGCAACTGTGCACATATCATTTAGAATGGCATTAAAACTAATGTCAACACACTGAAAAGTATGCCATAAGCTGTATGAGGTAATGATTAGTAACTGTAAATACGCTTCAGCAGGAAACAACAAAAAGGCAGCAATACAACAGGGGGTGAAATATGCCACGGCCTGCTTGTCAGGTTATATCGTACACACAACAATGTGCCCAACCAGAATGTACTCAACTTATATATTACACAAGTTATAGAAATTATTTTTGTCAAATTATTTTGGCAGCTGTTGGGTGTAACATGCTGGTGTGATCGAGTGTTTGGACAAAAATGTTCAAATTTGGGAGGATAGTCTTTATAAGAAGGTTTACTCGCTATATGAAACATCTGGGAAATTTTACGTCAAGCACATACTGTGTTTAACTTTTAACAAGACAGCCAATGATTTGTCATATTTCAAACCCTGCAGTATCTGCTCATGCATGCAGAAACAAAAGATGGTGCTACAAGGCCCAAATGTTGACAAGACAAATGTGCTAACACAGCATCACACCTTGTACATGAATATCAGTAACATGGATGTTCACACAAGGTTATCTCCCTTGATGGAGATTTCCAGAAAGAAGGAAATTTTGTTCTGTTGCACTTTTACCAGAAAACTCTGCAACTCTGTGAGAGCATCCAAAACAAATATGAAAAAACTGGAACTAACCATCTAGTTACAGTTTTACTTTTAACTGCACACCTTAGATCTGCTGCCTAATTTAACTTTTAGAAAAAAATTATTAGTGAACAAAAAAAAAAAAAAAAAAGGTAATTAAGACATCTGGACCCCAACAACCATGCTACTTTGTCTAAGCTTTTTGTCTGAGGCTTAGAGAGGAATAAGGGGAGACCACTCTCACCCAAACTGGAGATTTTCACACTGCGCAAGAAAAACGTAATATAACCAAACATGTACCTGATGATCGAAGGAAAGCACTCTAATGCAAGTTAAGATACAAGCCTACAGGTATGATGTAATGAATCTTAAGTAGTATTAAAACTGTGCTATAATAAACAAATACAAACTAAGTCCATACTGTGATATTAGACAAAGAAAGAGGAGTTGTTTTCACTGCCATGCTGCAGACAGATTGAATATACATTTAAGCTTACTGTTATGATATGTAATCGGTTCCATATGAAGTTCAGATTTTATGATTACCCTGTAATGAGCATACGCACTAAGTCATATTGCCAGCGCCTTCATGTAGCCATGCAGACCTGAACAGTGTATGTCAGAGCTGGGTACAATAAATGTTGTTCAAGTTAACACCACCTTGACAGTCGATATGTTAACACTTACATGTATGAGGGTTTTAATCCGCGAGCCATTTTTTTGCCAGAGTTAAAAAAACAAATTCAACTTTTCAACAATAAGTTAACATGTGTTTGAGAAAATGTAAATGTGCCAGCAAAAAGATCAGTTTGATTTTGCCCCACTTCAGTATATGAGCAGAAGACTGTAACACCATAGCCATTCAATACTTCAATTCAGGCAAGTTACATATGAGCAAATATTATATTTATGTACTGTATAAGTTTATGTTTTTTCACGAAATACCATAATTTTAACGTTTATTCTCTTTATATATTTCTTTCTACATCACTCATCCCAATAGGGTCATATGGTTTCCCTCTCATGCCCAAGGTTCATTCTTTATAATTTCAAATACTACAGATTTCACAACTCACACCTTAGAGCTTCAAATACGACCAGTCAATTATTTTATAATGTTTTTTGTGCTAATGGTTATATCTAGATCACCGTGAGGCCTTACACATAGAGGAAGGGGCCAAAAACCTATGAAATAACACATAAACCAGAGATATCTGTTGCATAAATATACACATATCTAAACAGCCAATAATGTAATGTATAGGTAAAATAAAACATGTTTTGACTTGATGTATATTTATGCATACATCTGAAAATTCACTGCCCCCCCCCCCCCACAAAAATACAAAAAAAAGAAAAATTTTAAAAATGTAAAATACTAAATAAATAAAACAAGAGTTATTAGGTTTTTAACGAAAACCAGATGAGAGATGAGAGAAGTAGAAAGCATATGGTGTCTCCAGTTTGGGCATGGTGGCAATGTGTCAATAATCACCGGTGATAAGAGACAGTGCAGCTCCATCAGGCGTCCTGCCTCATTTGTGAATCGCACTCTACTCACGGCTGGTCGCTCCCCGCCACTCTCTGTCACCTGCACCATCAGGCTCTCCAGCGCCGGTCGGTGCATCTGCAGTTGCTTGTAAATCTTGTCAGCTCGCTCCAACAGGGTGTTGATTGTTGAGATCGCCTGAAACAACCATGCAAGTACATGTACCATTATCCCACCTCAGGTAAAATACTCCACTTTTTACTGGACAGCTACACGTGTATGGTCATGTGGGGAACAAGTATATTCCCATATTGCAGCTTATGGGTCTGCTGACTAGGTTATCTCCCTTTGTTCCGTTGGGAAAACAATCGTTCGTACATTGATCTTCCGCGCAGAATTGATGTGTCTTTTTATTCATTTATTTGATTGGTGTTTACACCGTGCTCAAGAATATATCACTCATACAATGGTTGCTGGCATTCTGGCGGGATGAAACGTGGTAGAGGCCGGGGACTAACAGGCCACATTACTCACAGATCACCCCGTGTACGGCTGGGGAGGAAGCCGGTATGAACTGGACTTAACTCACAGCGACCACACTACTTGTTATGGCAGGATAAATTCCTTACATGGTTACTCTAGGTGATGGTAACAACGATACACTTTTGCATCCTATCACTGAGTAACCATGTATATGTAACTAATAATATCAGGAAATTGTTACAGGACTGATATTTCAAGGAATCTGAATTCGAACACATGAAAACCACAACACAGGCAAGTGTATTTATTGGTTTGTTAGCAGACACCATGCTCAAGAATTTCCAATCAAACAATGTCAGTAATTGTTGTGGACAGAGGAAACGCAAGAGCACTGGGAAAACCACAGACCTTTGGCAAGTTACTGATAGACTTTCCCACTTGCAAGGTACAGGTATTCACACAATATTGTTGGATGAGAGGTGGCCAAACAATGTTGGACGGAGCAAACAGCCACATGAGCATTGTCAGCCACTTACCGTCATCAAGGAGGACAGTGAGAACGTGTGGGATGTGAAACTTCATACCCATGGCTTGGATGAAAGACGGCAATGTCATATACACAAATCAACATAATGAAGTAGTAACATTTAGCTTCAATCTTGTGCCAGACCTCAGTTTGACCCGCGTGTTACCTTTTTCCTGTCATCTTCATTCTCAATGGGGTCAACAGCACAGCAGGGTTTGGCATTCAGCGTGAAGTCAAATTTGGCATATTTACAGAAACCACATGCGTTGCACAGGAATGGGTCTTTCTCATCATAGTTTATAGACCTACAATGAGAAGATTTGGTTCCTAGATTAAAAATGATCTCTTGTATGATGGCTGTGAGGTCAATGAGGAGAGGAAAGCAAGCAGTACACTAAGGAAACCACAGACTATTACCATGAACATGATGAGGGTAAGGTCAATGGGCAGAGGAAAGCAAGCAGTACACCGAGGACACTGTGGACTATTATCATGTACATGATGACGGTGAGGTCAATGGGCAGAGAAAAGCGGGCAGTACCCTGAGGACAATGTGGACTATTACCATGTACATGATGAGGGTAAGGTCAATGGGCAGAGGAAAGCAGGCAGTACCCTGAGGACACCATGGACTATTACCATGTACATGATGACGGTGAGGTCAATGGGCAGAGGAAAGCAGGCAGTACCCTGAGGACACCATGGACTATTACCATGTACATGATGACGGTGAGGTCAATGGGCAGAGGAAAGCAGGCAGTACCCTGAGGACACCATGGACTATTACCATGTACACGATGGCAGTTAAACGTCACCAAACCACAAGGTTCCACTACCACAACTGCACTGACCAGCTGCCAGCGACTTCACCAAACCTCAAGGTTCCACTACCACAACTGCACTGACCAGTTGCCAGCCACTTCACCAAACCACAAGGTTCCACTACCACAACTGCACTGACCAGCTGCCAGTGACTTCACCAAACCTCAAGGTTCCACTACCGCGACTTCACCAAACCTCAAGGTTCCACTACCACAACTGCACTGACCAGCTGCCAGCGACTCCACCAAACCTCAAGGTTCCACTACCACATCTGCACTGACCAGCTGCCAGCGACTTCACCAAACCTCAAGGTTCCACTACCACAACTGCACTGACCAGCTGCCAGCCACTTCACCAAACCTCAAGGTTCCACTACCGCGACCTCGCCAAACCTCAAGGTTCCACTATCACAACTGCACTGACCAGCTGCCAGCGACTTCACCAAACCTCAAGGTTCCACTACCACAACTGCACTGACCAGCTGCCAGGCACTTCACCAAACCACAAGGTTCCACTACCACAACTGCACTGACCAGCTGCCAGCGACTTCACCAAACCTCAAGGTTCCACTAGCGCGACTTCACCAAACCTCAAGGTTCCACTACCACAGCTGCACTGACCAGCTGCCAGCGACTTCACCAAACCTCAAGGTTCCACTACCACAACTGCACTGACCAGCTGCCAGCGACTTCACCAAACCACAAGCATTTTCCAACACAAGCTGGAAAAATTCAAGTATAACTAGAGCTGCTAAGCAGTTTTGGTCGGAGTCCATGTCATTTGTTCTTGTAGTTAACATTCTACGCCATCAAATAGAAGACAGCATAGCTGTATGTCATCGTACAGCGTTTTGGGAAATCATGGACAGTGCAGCAGAAAGCAATAAGTCAAATACCATACATCCAGTCCAGTTTCCATCTAACTCAATCTTAAGCAATAGGATTAACATCTATTTCAAAGAGAAAAATGGTGTTGGACATTTAAATGCTTATAGTGAGAAAACTATTGATCATAGCTCAAATCTGTTGCCATTCTACGGAAAGAGCATGTCATGGACTACAATTTGGTGCAAGTTTCACATTTGTAGCTCCCATAGTTCTCGAGTTACAGGTCACTGAAATTACATAACCAAATTTTAGTTTTTTGACTACATCTCAAAAAGTTACAAAGATAGACAAAAAATAAAAGGAGATTCTGAATTTGAAAACTACCAATGGTCTACCCGCATATCAAATTTCAAAACAACCCCGTTTAAATGTTTTGAATGATTTCATATAAAAAGCAAAATATGGCCGCCAAACCATGAGACCTAAAAAAAAATCATGCTCCTTGGTGCACAACTACATCCGTCAGGGAATAATACTGCAAAATTTCACATCAATCGGTCAAGTGATCCAGGCTGTATGTGGGACACAAAATCAAATAAATAATAATAACAATAATGATAATACAAATGATTTCAATAGGTGTCCTGCAGGACTACCTGCGTAGACCCCTAAATATAAATGAGAAAGATCCTTTCTGTTCAACGGGGTCACATAGAAGACTTCTAGCTTCTGGACCTTTCATGACAAGCTGGTCTAGCAGGCTGATGAGGCCCTACTCTTTCCTCTGAAATCTCCTTGATGTTCAGAAATTCAAACTTACCTGCATTTGTGACATTGGAACACATTTTCCCCGCAGTTTCCACAGACCCCTGGGTTTGCAGGCACTGAGGCACTACAACGTGGGCACTGCAGGGTCTCTGAGGTTGCCTGGACGTTGTCATAGAAATCTGCATACTCTATCATGAGGTTACACGCCACTATGGGGATGGGAAACTCCACCTGTGGGGAGAATAGATGGCTTGGCCTATTATACACAGCCAGAGATGGAGACTAGACTAGACATCAAACCAACCTTGCCTTAGAAAATTTTTTGCAAAAGATACATGTATGTAAGGAATTTTCAGATGCCAGGCCTGAACTTAGCCAGTAAAGGTTAGCAAATCCTTAAGTTGGAGAGTGGACTGGACGTCACACAGCAGGGCTTCTTCCCCATCACACCTTCCTCATTCTCCTTAAATCAATAGCTAATCAGAACATTACCAACTGTATGAATAGCAAGCATCAAGGTGAAGGTCAACCTAAGAGTATACACAAAATGCATGTCACCATAGCGTAAAATCAAAACAATTCGGGTTCAGCGTACTTCTCTGACTGCAGACCGCATAAAACATTGTTACCGTTATTTCTACAGCTGACCTGATATACAGAATACGTGACAACACTTACCCGCACGTCTGTCTGTCCAGCTGTTAAAGTCACTTTTCTGGCTTTGTGCCAAAGACCAGGCCTACGTGAATGTACAGTGAATAAATATCATTTTCATGGCCTTTTAAAAGACACAATCATTTCTTACTTGGCTACACCGTCAGGACATAGACCTATGAATATTATTTCATTCACTTCTTCATACCATTTAGGAGATCTTTATATACATTTATACATACTTTATATTTACATACATATCCTTTAACCAAGAATTAAAAAAAATCAGAAAAAATCAGAAGAAATGAGAACAATCTTTTAAAAACTCCAGTTCAAATTGCCACCACACTGGTCAATGGAGAACACAAAATTTTCAAGCTTTCATACCCCTTCCCCTCTTCCATTTCCCATTAAGATGTAAGGTACAAAATGCAAGTTACTAATTATTCTGATTTATGGAAAATCTGTTCTGCATTTTCTCTTTTCTTAGATTCTCAATCCATCTAACCTGTCTCCTAAAGAACACGTCCACATCTCCACTTTTCCAAGAAAAACTTACTTTCAGCTTTTCAGTTGTACTACTATCTGTCCTTAAACAAAGCAGAATTACACGTACCTGTTTTTCAGTTCCACCACACCTTGGACACTACGATTGTTGTAGTAGATGTTCATCACACGTACCTGGAAATAAACCCGTGCGTTGGAGTAATGAATTAAAGTGTTATTATTGTTCCAAAATAATCAAAATATTTTATTCCTCACTAAAAAGCTTCGTACTTCTTTTTCAGGAAAAACATGTTTTAAAGTTAAATGTATGCACTTTCTTTCACATGTGACTAAAATGCTTAAAAAACAAAACATCAATGCACCGCACAATTTTCATACTGTTTTTAAATTTGTTTCAAATATTTGATACAAACGCACGGTGACATCAGCTCAAAGTTCACTCACCATCTTGGTACGTTTCAAATCGCTGACCCGAGCAGATATCTTTGATACCACGTGACTTCCCACAAGCTTGACAATCTGTGTTGTTGTTGTAAACTTGGAGTCATCTTTGATGGCAGACAGTTTCAGATTCTGCCAAAAAAAAAATAAAAAAATATCATCTATAAATATACTAAATATCTGAAAGGAGAAGAATTCTGACCCAAACTTCTGCTGTTTTATGAAGAATGTCTCCAGTACCAAGCCTGATTCAGTATTCAAAACATTAAGCTTTGCTTTTATCAATTTTGATGAAATTTTTAGATGAAAAATTGCATTCGTTTGCTTTATGCATTATATTCTTTGACCATGGGAGCAGTTCGACCCACTCAGAAATGGCAAACCCTACCGGGCACATCAGCAATGAGTAACTTCTTTACAATTTACATGGGAATGGATAGAAGCTCACTACACTTTTTGGTCATACCATACCCGCATATGTATCTCTACACAGACATATTTATATGTATACTGCAGACTCCTCGAAACGTGTAGCCCAATTTGAGACGAAACCCGAGTCTCTGATATATGAGTGAGATGCTGACAGACAGGTTTTCTGGCTTATAATCAATGTGAGACCAAAATCATAACTCACATACAGCTTCCTAAGACAAGTCCATCAGAGTAGGATCTTATGGTTTCCAGTATGTCTAACTAAAACATCTTCACCTGTGACTTACATGCACAGTTTGCATAGAATTTATAGGTCATTATGACTCACAATCATTCCACAGGTGCACTACACACAATTACAAGACACACTGTTTGGTCATACCATGCTGGCATCTCCACACAGACGTATTTATATGTATACTGCAGTCTCGCTGACACACCTAACCCAATTTGGGGCACAGATTTTGGGACCTGTGAAATACTGGCAGGCTGCTAAGGCTGAAAGGCTTACAACATTCATGTCATACATAGGCAGTGACAAATTCAAAGGACTACGATGGTTTGCTTTCTAAAAACATCTGTACATGTGGACTACATGACCTGCAGAATGTGAAGGTCATTACAATCCACAATCATTCCACAGGCGCACTACAGACAAGCCACAAACAACACACAGAGCAGCCTAACATGAGCCTGTAACCTGTGCCATTCAAACTTACCGCATACGGGACCTCAGGGTTGTTACAGACCAGGCAGGGGTCACTCTCCAGGTAGTACCCACCAAAATCCACCAGGCCTTGTAACATGCTACAGAGAAAACAGGCAGACCAACATTCATTTATTTATACTTCACTAGAATTTAATATTCCACAATTTTTAACAATTTTTCACTTATAACACAGAGGTCACGTTTATGAGTTGCTGAATTGCTTTGGAATGCTGGAGGTATGCTACTACTGGTGAGCTAGTGTCATCAGGCAGTATAATCCGGTATGCTACTACTGGTGAGCTAGTGTCATCAGGCACTATAATCCGGTATGCTACTACTGGTGAGCTAGTGTCATCAGGCAATCCACTGATGGAAGTAGTATCTCTACATCCTCAGCAGATGAAGGTTTGGTAAATGGTTATTGAATGCTAGAAGCCTGCCAAAGACGTGCTAGTGGTGAGCATGTGACACACACCAAAAGACTCCATCTGGTTGTTACTGTAATGTTGAAATAATGATTTATTTAGAGAATCAGAATTAGATTCTCCACACAGGGCACATGAGTAAAACCGGGTTGATGTACATGATTCTCCACACAGGGCACATGAGTAAAACCTGCCTGATGTACATGATTCTCCACACAGGGCACATGAGTAAAACCTGGCTGGTGTACATGATTCTCCACACAGGGCGCATGAGTAAAACCTGGCTGATGTACATGATTCTCCACACAGGGCACATGAGTAAAACCTGGCTGATGTACATGATTCTCCACACAGGGCGCATGAGTAAAACCTGGTTGTTGTACATGATTCTCCACACAGGGCACATGAGTAAAACCTGGCTGATGTACATCATTCTCCACACAGGGCGCATGAGTAAAACCTGGCTGATGTACATGATTCTCCACACAGGGCACATGAGTAAACCTGGCTGATGTACATGATTCTCCACACAGGGCGCATGAGTAAAACCTGGCTGATGTACATGATTCTCCACACAGGGCGCATGAGTAAAACCTGGCTGATGTACATGATTCTCCACACAGGGCACATGAGTAAAACCTGGTTGGTGTACATGATTCTCCACACAGGGCGCATGAGTAAAACCTGGCTGATGTACATGATTCTCCACACAGGGCACATGAGTAAAACCTGGTTGATGTACATGATTCTCCACACAGGGCGCATGAGTAAAACCTGGCTGATGTACATCATTCTCCACACAGGGCACATGAGTAAAACCTGGTTGATGTACATGATTGTCCACACAGGGCACATGAGTAAAACTTGGCTGATGTACATGATTCTCCACACAGGGCGCATGAGTAAAACCTGGTTGATGTACATGATTCTCCACACAGGGCACATGAGTAAAACCTGGCTGATGTACATGATTCTCCACACAGGGCGCATGAGTAAAACCTGGCTGATGTACATGATTCTCCACACAGGGCACATGAGTAAAACCTGGCTGATGTACATGATTCTCCACACAGGGCACATGAGTAAAACCTGGCTGATGTACATGATTCTCCACACAGGGCGCATGAGTAAAACCTGGCTGATGTACATGATTCTCCACACTGGGCGCATGAGTAAAACCGGGTTGTTGTACATGATTCTCCACACAGGGCGCATGAGTAAAACCTGGTTGTTGTACATGATTCTCCACACAGGGCGCATGAGTAAAACCTGGTTGGTGTACATGATTCTCCACACAGGGCGCATGAGTAAAACCTGGTTGATGTACATGATTCTCTACATAGGGCACATGAGCAAAACCTGGTTGATGTACATGTATTTTCAGAAATAGGATTAAAAGTGACTTTACAGTGAGCGATTTCTCCACAGTGGAGTCTTACTTGTAGATGGTAGCGTTGGGATGATTGGCTAACACCTGATTTTCTTGCTCCAGAAGTTTGACAGCCTTTTGGAGGTACTCCTTTGTCTGAGGAAAAAAAATAAAAAACATTAGTCTGCGACAAAACAGCAACCAGGAACATAAGTGCTGAACACACTCCAACAAACGTCTGCGACAAAACAGCAACCAGGAACATTAGTGCTGAACACACTCCCAACAAAGGTCTGCGATAAAACAGCACCCACGAACATTAGTGCTGAACATACTCCCAACAAACGTCTGCGATAAAACAGCAACAAGGAACATTAGTGCTGAACACACTCCCAACAAACGTCTGCGATAAAACAGCACCAAGGAACATTAGTGCTGAACATACTCCCAACAAACGTCTGCGATAAAACAGCAACAAGGAACATTAGTGCTGAACACACTCCCAACAAAGGTCTGTGATAAAACAGCAACCACGAACATTAGTGCTGAACCCATTCCCAACAAACGTCTGCGATAAAACAGCAACCAGGAACATTAGTGCTGAACACACTCCCAACAAAGGTCTGCCATAAAACAGCAACCAGGAACATTAGTGCTGAACACACTCCCAACAAAGGTCTGCAATAAAACAGCAACCAGGAACATTAGGGCTGAACACACTCCCAACAAAGGTCTATGATAAAACAGCAACCAGGAACACAAGTGCCGAATACATTCCCAACAAAGGTCTGCGATAAAACAGCACCCATGAACATTAGGGCTGAACACATTCCCAACAAACGTCTGCGATAAAACAGCACCCACGAACATTAGGGCTGAACACATTCCCAACAAAGGTCTGCGATAAAACAGCAACCACGAACATTAGGACTGAACCCATTCCCAACAAAGGTCTGTGATAAAACAGCACCCACGAACATTTGGGCTGAACGCCATTCCCAACAAAGGCCTGCAATAAAACATCACCCACGAACATTAGAGCTGAACACATTCCCGACAAACGTCTGCGATAAAACAGCAACCACGAACATTAGTGCTGAACACATTCCCAACAAAGGTCTGCGATAAAACAGCAACCATAAACATTAGTGCTGAACACATTCCCAACAAAGGTCTGCAATAAAACAGCAACCACGAACATTAGGGCTGAACACATTCCCAACAAAGGTCTGTGATAAAACTGCACCCACGAACATTAGGGCTGAACACATTCCCAACAAAGGTCTGTGATAAAACAGCAACTGGGATATATTTACAGTAAATGCCCTGCAAAATTTGGCATGGAATTTTCCTCACCCTGATCACCTTGCTCCACTTATGTTGTGAAAAATGATGCAAAATTCTGCACTATAGTTCTTACCCTCTTGTGTTGCCCTTCTGCATTACAGTTCTCACCCTCTTGTGTCGCCCTTCTGCACTACAGTTCTCACCCTCTTGTGTCGCCCTTCTGCACTACAGTTCTCACCCTCTTGTGTCGCCCTTCTGCACTACAGTTCTCACCCTCTTGTGTCGCCCTTCTGCACTACAGTTCTTACCCTCTTGTGTCGCCCTTCTGCACTACAGTTCTTACCCTCTTGTGTCGCCCTTCTGCACTACAGTTCTTACGACAGGCCAATAGGTATTCAATAATAATTTTTTTCCTGCATCACGCTCCATACACTCACCTTTTTCTCTGAGCTGTCTTGTGTCTTCAGCATGAAGTAGCCAAGGAGATCCACAAACTGTGCGGCTTTTCGTCCATGCTGTGGCAGCTCTCTCCACAACTGCCACATCAGGTCCAGCAACATCTCCTGCTGACTACTGCCAGAGTTCCTGCAACAACAATTTTTTTCTGGATTTAGCTGCATACACACTGCACCAGAAGATCTCTTTTCCAGAGAGGAAATTTGTTTATTTTATTGGCATAAAGTAAAATACTACAGTTTTAAACATACATGTCAGAGAAAGTGGTCAATTAGGCTTGGGCCTCAATCACCATTACTCCACTCGAAAGTCATCTACAGCGTCTGAACTAAGCAGCAGTACAAAAATATGACATGACAACTGAATAACACCACATCACAACAACCGAGTTGCTGGCCTCACCTGTGTATATGTAGTATAAGTGACTGTCCCTGCCAGCGGATGTTTGTGGAGTTGGACTCGAGAAGGAAGGCACGGATGAAGCGTGTCATCAAGTCACGGTCCAGTACCTTGCTGAGCTGATGTACCAGGGCCCCGCACAGAGCCTCATCATACTTCAGGCCCTCGTCACAGTCTGGGGAGTAAAACAGAGGAGGGATAATGTGAGGAGAGAGTACATCTGAGAGTGGGAAGTATGGTATATGGAATATATACTTATACAAAAGGCTAAAAGAAGATTTATTTATTTCATTTGCGTTTTACACCTTAGTCAAGAATGTTTCATTCATATGACGGCAGACAGCAATGTGGCTGGAGGAAACTGCACGGCCTGCCGCAGGTTGTTAACAGACCTTCCCAAGAACAGCCGCAGAGGAAGCCAGCATAAGCTTTATTTGAAAAGCTGTAAAATGAAGGTGCATATCAGTGCTCTGAATCGAATCTGGGAGAAACAGCTGTATTTTCTACTGCAATGTCTAAGGGTTTGTCACATCAGAAAGATGATATAAATTTCTCCTTTAAATACCTGTAAGGAAATTACATCAAATTCATGCTTATAAACCAATGAACAAAACAGGTTTATATTTGAAACAAGTTATTCTAGAATTTATGAGGTAGGGTGTATTTCATGAAAAGTTAAGCCTATCAGGAGAAAACACCTTCAATTTACATCAATATTTCTTGAATCATACTGTCTTGAATTATAGTGAAGATTACCTTCGTTTTTGGGGACCTCTTTCTCAGACTCACGACTTTTCTTCTGTTTGGATGGCGAGGCTGTTGAGGAAGCTGGTGGCTGTTCCACACTATGGACCCCCCCACACAGGGCACACTGTAACAGCTGGAGAAGTACGGGTGCAACTCCCTCGTCCAGAGCGATGCTTGCCCGAATCAGGAACGGCAGCACAGCTGAAACAGATATCAGAACAGTGAAACGTGTAAATGCCTTTTTACCGCTCTTGAAAAAACCTAAAAAAAAAAAAAAAAATTGAAAATATTGTTATGCATAGCTTTAAATGGTCTATCTAGTGATGCCTACTTTGAGCGGTGCTTTCCTTTAACATCACACCAAACTGAGATGTATAGGGTGAGCTCACCTTCATCCTTTTGACAAAACATCTGCCAGTTGATGGCACGAGTGCTGGCTATCTCAGCACAGGCCTTCAGGTGCTCGATCTGTGTTAACCACAAAAGACAGGAAGTACAAGCATTATACATGACCTACAATTTTGCCCACAAAAAAATCCAATTTAAGAGTCAAATTAATAATAAAAATAAATTGAAGTTACGAATAATTGACTTAAAAGGTTTTCTGATAGTGCCAACTAAGCAGTGTCTAGGACTGCAGACTTATCTATTTATTTAACTGGTGTTTTATGCTGCACTCAACAAAAATTTCACTTATATGATGGCGGCCAACTTTATGGAATGAGGAAACTGAGCATAGATCAAGGGACAACCACGACCATCAGCACATTGTTGGCAGACCTTTCCATAGACAACTGGAAAAGAAGCCAGCATTAGACCTACCAGTGTAAGCAATGTGTCATAGGGCAGGGTAACGGCCGGCAAACTCTGCACCGTGTCAAACCCAATCTTGTCACAGATCTCAATGACAGACTTGAGGTGATTTTCCAGGGCATGGAGATCTCTCAGTTGACGGTACTTCTCCTTTGTTCCACAGATAAACAGCAGCAGCTGCGGAGAATAACTCCGTGTGATAAGAATTCTATTTTGATGCAATAATAGTGTGAATGACGGATGAAACATACATATATAACACAAACGTTTTTCTGAACATTTCAAGACAAGGGGAAATTGATCCTTACAGAGATGAGAATGAATAAATAGGGGGGTTTCCAGTTTGAGATCTCTTACTTCTGAAGGTAAAAAACAGTTTGCTGTACCTTATGACCTGTCAGAATGCAACTATTTTTGGTTTAATACTTATGATGTAACATGGGTGGCTGAAAAAAGTCTCACAAAATGTCATTCAGAGAATAGAAACGTACTTTAATAAGGAAACTGTGACTATTTTTTCACACGTACCTTACGAACTTGTCTCTTCACGAATGGAGTCTGCCGAGTCATCATGTACTGAAAATAATAACATGAACATTGACAATTGTGACAATTGTTCATAATTTCTGACGGTAAATTTTAATTGTAAACATCCATGGAAAGGTGAAAGAAAATCTTACCTTAGCTATGTCTGCATAAACCTTAAGACTCTGCTGAACACATGTCAAAGCTTTGAACGATCAAATATGTAAACAAACCGAGACCCAAATTCCACATGCAATTTTTGGAATTAAGACGGATGTTGAAGCATTTCGCAATTCATCTATTTTCATGTCGAAACTTAATGAAAACTCTCACCTCAGAGAGAATGTTGAACCAGACTTGATCGAACACTGTACTGGGCATGTTAGGGGCAGAGTCTGATATCTTCTTCATCTGAAACGCCATGAAATATACATGTCAAGATACAAATCAAGACATCAAAATGCACAGACTTTCCTTATCTAATATAAACTGAAGGAGCTTAAGAACATTTCTTTTGTTTTCCACTGTTTACAAGTGCTTTACAAAATGTTTTACTTTCATGACAGTGGACAAGAATGGGGAAGAAGCCTGGTTGAGAGGATCAGAGATAACCAAGCTTTACAAACTGACCTTATGTCAGGTCGAATCAAAGTTGATAAAATTTGATTGCAAAATTATTACCAGGATTCAAAATAAGTTGAACAAAAATCATGGTGTACACGTTACTGCTTACATAACAGTGATTATTCTAAATCTTCAAACTCTTCAATCGCCACTGCTACCAATATTTTGAAACATTCTGAGAGAACTGTTGGGCGCAGACCCATAAATTGTGCAGTTTCAAGAAGCTTGCATCTCTAATGACACAAACAAATCATTTTTAGTATCATTTTCATAATACTTTTATACATAAATATCACTGAAAAAGTGCTTTAGTGGTCCGAAGACGTTGAAGACTTCAATAAATCTCCCAAGAAACATATGCATGTGAAGGGGAATATCTTGCCAGATCTCCATTTTAAACCGTCAAAGTGGAACTGTGGGTCATACCTGGTATGGCAACCTTAGTACCATCTCTGTCAGCAGCTGGGGGTAGTCCTCAAACACATCATTGGCATGACCCTTCACGTACTGCCTCAGGAAGAATGGGGACATGTCGGGGGGTGGAGTGGTCGGGTGGGGCCTAAGCAGTTGAGGGGTCACCATACTCTCCTCCTGTGTGAGTGAAAGGCATTAACAGTTACAATGAATTCTTATGGCTTAATGCCACATCAGCAAAATTGCAGGATAAAGTTAGAAATGGAATCTAAAATACTTGTATCTGGTGAATCAACAAAAATCTTGTTAATAGGTTAACCTGACCATTTTGCCAGGTAAGGGTTAGAATAAAGAAATTTATTTATTTATTTGTTTGGTATTTTATGCCATACTCAAGTATTCTATATTTCACTCACAGAATAAAGAAATAAAGATAAATAGGTAAAATTTGGGACCTACATGTACATTCTCTGTTTGTTAATTTAATGTTTACATGTTCTTCATAAAGTTTACAGGTTTAAAATCCATGGCAAATATTTATTCATTTCTTTGTTTACACCGTAGTTAAAAGTATTCCACTTATATGACTTATGATGGCCAGAAATCGATGACCATCTGCAGGCCACTGGCAGGCCTCCCTACTCATGATCTGTAACAACAGCGATGTTCAACTACTTGTACCCTTAGGTATTACAGTCACAAGATCAAGTGATTTTCTTTCAAGATCAAAATTCTTTCAAAATACGTCTGTGGATATATTGGTTGCATTTGGCCATTAAACCGATCAGCCAACAACATCTGAGAGCAAAATATTTTTGTGTGTGAAAATTTGACCAGTATAATTTGCTCTTAACGTGAAGTAGTCGGATAAATTGGGAAAAACTTTATTTTCCATGAGTTGTTTTGAAACGTTTATTTGGATCTGTTCGACTGCTGGTCTTTTGAGCCATACACTGTTGCGGTTTAGAGATCTGGCTTGTAATATGTAATGAAATCAGAACATGTTTGTCCTTCATGGCCAACTGTGAAAATGTCCTGACAATGGAATTTCTCAATCACCTGAATTTCCAGAACTGAGCGGAGCATAAGGCCTGTCGATCACGAGTGCTATCTGCTGAAAGTCCAACCTTTACGAGTTCCAGATCTCACTAGTAGATTATGAGATAGTCTTGCCTTATTGCCCGTTCACAAACATTTTTCAATTCCAAATAATCATAAGACGAAACCAACAAAAGGCATTCAACTTCGAGCGAGGAAAAGGATCACGGTCACCAGAAATTGCAACTAGTGACACTGACAGGTCGCTGTTGCTCAACTTACTGCCGTAACTTTTTACTTACGTGCTCAGGAAAAATTTGAGCAGTTTTAAGTGCATCTTATCTTTTCCTCTCTCTTTTTAATACTTCCTTCTCTCAGTATCAACTTATCCCTCTCTCTCTCTCTCTATCCTGCATGCATTTTCTCCTTTCCTTTCTTGCAAACTCACTCTTACTTTCTCTTCTGTAGCCTTTCTTGTCAACCGGCACTTTGATTGACAGCTATTGCCTCACATGAACACAAGACTACATTTCCGATTGGATCCGAATCTATCATTGGTAGCTGTTGGGGACTGGTTGTTTGTAAACAAACACACTCTTGCCTGGAAAATTTGGCCCAAAAGTTGACAGTTTGGAGCCTTACTACACTAATATGGGACATCGCTGAAGGCTGTAAATTTGCACATAAGCTGTATTCAATGATCTCTATCATACTGTGGAGATTCAACTTTCAAACCTTGATCCGACTACCTAGTTTTAAGATTTTTGGCCAGCAGAATTTCAAGTCACAATCTATGGCTGTATACAAATATGTGCCTGGCAACTGACTGTCCCCTTTATTGTTGACAATGGTTGAACAAATCAAACATCAAAACAAGGATGTTCTGCTTGTCCTTTCTCAGAGTTGTAATCTTGTTCAACCATGTTTAACTATTTCATATGCCAATAGGTACTGTACATTTCTGGTTCAACATTTGTCAGATTTGTCCCCGAATATTCTCACCTCCGTGGCTGGACACTGTTTCCAGTAAGGCAGCAGGTGGACGAGGACGTGCAGACAGTAATCCACCACACCTGTGGTCACCAGAGCACCTGCCGTGTGCTTACTCAGGAACGACGAGCACTGAAAACAAAGATAGTGTCACAAGTGAGATATGCTCTGGGGATTCATTGTGTCAACAGCTGACTGACAAAAACAATCAAAAGATGTAATACCCGTCTCAAAAAAAGAAAGAAAGATCAAGTTTAGTAAAAATGATTACTGCTTTAACATTCCAGTGTTCATGTACTATTTAACTGCTTTCTGAGTATACATAAAAAGCAAAAAACAAATGTGCATACTAAAAAATGTGACATAAATGTGACCCGTACTACAGCATCCTGTATGGATGCACATGGCTATTGGGCCACTTTTGTTAACAGCAGGAATGGAACAGCAGTGTCCTAAGTCTACCTGAATCACAGGTATGGTTATTTATGACCACTTTTGTTAACAGCAGGAATGGAACAGCAGTGTCCTCAGTCTACCTGAATCACAGGTATGGTTATTTATGACCACTTTTGTTAACAGCAGGAATGGAACAGCAGTGTCCTCAGCCTACCTGAATCACAGGTATGGTTATTTATGACCACTTTTGTTAACAGCAGGAATGGAACAGCAGTGTCCTCAGTCTACCTGAATCACAGGTATGGTTATTTATTGCCGCTTTTGTTAACAGCAGGAATGGAACAGCAGTGTCCTCAGTCTACCTGAATCACAGGTATGGTTAATTATGACCACTTTTGTTAACAGCAGGAATGGAACAGCAGTGTCCTCAGCCTACCTGAATCACAGGTATGGTGATTTATGGCCACTTTTGTTAACAGCAGGAATGGAACAGCAGTGTCCTCAGCCTACCTGAATCACAGGTATGGTGATTTATGGCCACTTTTGTTAACAGCAGGAATGGAATAGCAGTGTCCTCAGCCTACCTGAATCCCAGGTATGGTTATTAACGGCCACTTTTGTTAACAGCAGGAATGGAACAGCAGTGTCCTCAGCCTACCTGAATCACAGGTATGGTTATTCATCACCATTTTTGTATTGTTATTAAAACCACTGGTATTGTTATATTTTTTTTTTTTTTAATTGAAGTATGTTACATTGGTTAAAAGAGTTGCCCACCTATTACCCACTGTACATGTACGTACCTCATTGGAGGGTTTTGTGCCAGCCTTGGTCCTTGACAAAAGGACGCTGAGGAATCTCAATAGGACAAGCTTCACCTCATGGTGAGGGCTGCGCTCTGACACGGCCGTCAAGTCCTGCAAGGAGAAACTACACACTTATCAGTCTGATCTGCGTTTTAAGTCACATTATAAACATTAAAGGAAAAGACAACTCCAGAATTTCTGAATGTTGAAAATGGAGTCTTAGTGCCACAAATTATACAGTTGCAATGATCTCTCTCTTTCTATAAGTAACAGTACCCATATACACCTGTATACACAACATCCATGTAAAGATGACCATGTCAAACATGATGTCTTATTTTCGGTCAACCAGCTGGTGGCCTTTATATTCGATCTTTCAGGCGTTAGCCCAAATTGTCAAAACAAAGGACAATGTGCTGCTGTTTTGACAATGTGGTCTCAACCTATCAGACACAACCTACACATGGCTGCTGCCAGAGCCTCACACTGTTTTTTTCTGATTATGATCATCTTTATTTTACGCATGAACATGTTTGGTATAGGTCTAGTGGTAGCTAGTGTTGTATTTTCCATTCACAGCCAATTCTGACCTTGCCAGAGATGTCCAACTGTCCCAGCACTTGTGTAAGCAGATTGTCAAGGGCAGCTTTGTCCTTGTCTTCATCCCCATCCAGGTCAGAGGTCAACATCAACACGACCTGTTGACAAAGGGGAGACAACTAGAAAGTGTAATACTCAAATATGATCACAATTTCTATAATAAAACATTAACTTGAGATGCATCCTCAGCAAAAGGCTGGTGTATACTAAGGCTGTAATCATTGTATGTTTTTCTCCCTTTTTTTCTCAACGCTGTTTCAATTACATTCACACACTATTCAGTCAGAAAGGATAAGAGGGTGTGACAATTTTACCTGTAGGTATGGAATAGCCCTGACTCCGCCCACTTCTCTGATATCAGGTAGGCACTGTAACAACTTCTCCAGTAATAACAGTCTCAGGGAATGAAGCCTGTGTTAACAGAAAAACATGAAATGGCTACAATATCATACTTGAAATATGAATAATCTGATATAGATGACGTTGTTCTTATTTATTTTTCTTATCCACTCAGTGTTTTAAAAGGATACAGAATCAATTCTGATTGGCTGGTGTAAGAGATAGGCAAGTCCAGACTATACCTTGCCTCAGCTGAATTTTTTGTAGTGCTATATACAGTATCAATGAAGAAAAAGCTTCTTCAACACTACCATGCCACTAGCACACCACTAGCTCGACAGCAGCACACCACTAGCATGCCACTAGCACACAGGTATCCATCCAGCAGTCTACTACCACTGACCTAGCCTTCACCTAGTACAGGTGTCACAACAGTGATCTGTAGAAATGGAAACCAGAACTACCATATACCTCACATTATACTATTTGACAAGTCCCTGTAAGACTAAGGTGGTGCCATTCACCTGATATTCATTACTGTGAACGTAGAGTGAGCAATGGTCCGTACATGAGGTGATCAGCTAGCAAGTCATAACCAGCCACCCAAGACTTTCGCACCAAAAGTGCTTTTTCAGAGGAAAACATGTGTCATTATATACTACTTTCTGGTGCTGAAACTTGCATTTTCCCACTAGGACGTTATCCTGCACTCCACGCAAACCTCAAAAGATTCTTCTAAGAACAGTAAATTCCGCAGAATTAAGTAAAATGCACAACAGAATTTTAGGTGGTTTACTGTGCTCATGATATTGTTACAACAAGCTACCTGTAATTAGCATCCCGGTCTGTGTCTCCCTCAGAGCCGTCTCCCTCAGGCTGTAGGCCACTACTGGGCACTCCCACACTGCTGGTCTCACTGCGGGCTCCCATGGTAGGGCCCTCAGGTGCGGTGTCCCCATACACACTACTTCTGCCACTCACTACAACAGGAGGTCAATACACCCTAATACCTAAGAGCAGCTTTCAGTGCAATTTATGCACACTTATAATTTGATTTTGAAGACAGCTGGGGTCAATTCCAGGGCTTCACAAAAAGTATAACTAGATCAGTCTACCCAGAATAATGCCTTCAGAATAGGCTTAAAACAAGTTTAAAGAATAACAATAAGTGGTTTGTGGAACTTTTCATGTCATTTTCCACATGTCCACATTAGCAATACCTTAATACTACAATTGTATCTCTTTTATAGAGGCCAGTCTTTCTTCTGACAAAGCTCCCTTGACATAAATGATGAAACTGAGAAATCAATCTACTGCGTTTTGAATTGATATTAATGAACATTAACTTGCCTAGTTTTAGGAACCCATCACTGCTCAGACCTAATCATCTATATGTAGTTTTATAATAATCCTACGAATATTTAAATGTTAGAAATATAAACATCCTGTAATACAAAATATTTTCCTGAGGAAAGTGACATGCAAGCAATTGTCTTGATAGCCTCGCATATTTATGTCTATCCTCTCTCCTCTCTCCCAAGAGCTGCTTACTTGACACAGAGTCCACCACACTGCCGCCGCTCTCCGACCCAGCACTGCCTGCCTGCTCTGCTGGGGATGTCCGCAGGGTGGAGCCGTCCGTGGCTGCGTTACTCCCGACCTCATCATCACTGCCGGGCGCTGATGCCGTGGTGTCTGACAAGTGACCGCCCTCAAACGATGCAGCACTCTGTGAGTTAGGGAACAGCTGCAAGTGAACAGGTGAATGCTGAAATGACTATAGCATTATCACAACGGGAATGTTTTAAAAAGGCAAAAGAAAATATTAAACTGAAGTACATGTATATACGAGATGAAAACCTATTAAACACTGTCCAGGAAAACAAATCCACTTCATTTTTTACTTGAATATTTACAAACAAGTAAAATTCTTCTAAATGTCAGATTCTGTGGTGGTCTGTTGACACCCAGTGGGTATCAATGACATGTCATCCAGATGTTCTGCATGACATAGCTTGTTTTAAGGTCAAGTCAGTGCATGTATTCATAGCTATACAGGCACATACGTCATGTTTAGTTTCTTTTTGTGATTGGTTTATTTATTTATTTGATTGGTGTTTTACGCCGTACTCAAGAATATTTCACTTATACGACGGCGGCCAGCATTATGGTGGGAGGAAACTGGGCAGAGCCCGGGGGAAACCCACGACCATCCGCAGGTTGCTGGCAGACCTTCCCACGTACAGCTGGAGAGGAAGCCAGCATGAGCTGGACTTGAACTCACAGCGACCGCATTGGTGAGAGACTCCAGGGTCATTGCGCTGCGCTAGTGCACTAACCGACTGAGCCATGGAGGCCCCTTTTGTGATTGGTGTTTAACACCATACTCAAGAATATTTCACTTGTATGATGGCAACCAGCATTATGGTAGCAGGAAACCCATCACAGCCCAGGGAAAGCCCAGGCTGCTGACAAACCTTCCCACCTACGATCAGAGAGGATGCCAGCATGAACTGGACTTGAACTCACAGCAATCACTTTGGTGAGAGCCTCCTGGGTCTTTGTGTTTGCTCTAGCATGCTATCCACTAGTATTTATTTATTTATTTGATTGGTGTTTTACGCCGTACTCAAGAATATTTCACTTATACGACGGCGGCCAGCATTATGGTGGGAGGAAAGCAGGCAGAGCCTGGGGGAAACCCACAACCATCTGCAGGTTGCTGGCAGACCTTCCCACATATCCAATAGTAAATTGATGCCCAGTGTTTTCTTTGCCTTTATACAACTTCACATAAGAATTCAATTTACCTCTGTACAAACTCACTTCGCGGTTCTCCTGACATTGTTTTTTGTGTTTGAGTGTTTACAATCTGCTTTAGAATCAAGTTTATCAAGTTCTTTCTGTCACATTACGTCCAGTTCTCATGCAACTGTGTCATCTTGGTGATCTTCAACTGACACTTTTTGTCACACAGAACAACAGGTCAGAGTTTATAGCAGCTAAGATTTAAGATCAAAATCTACCTTTAGCCAACTGTCATGTCACAGGTGAACTATACAGAACAAAAGTTAGATCTTCCGTCAGCTTAATTTTAGCAGTTCAGGTATGTGACACTCCATCACTCACCTGTCCTGGACCAGCCAGAGCCAAGTCCTGTAAACTCAGGGGGCCTCCTTCATGCCCTGACTGAAACAACAACAGCAGCAGCACTGAAAATTTCTACTCCCGTGAAGTTCTTCTGCTAGCTTTATGTCATAATCAATGCCTATGTCTGCATTTTTAATGAACATTTTCTGTGTGTGTTTTTCAGCTTTGTCTTCCCCACAAAATTTATGTTTCAGACAACTTCTAGGTTCCATTGTGAATTCAACATTTATGTTAAGTAAGTAGGAACAAAACTGTTCCTTCTGGCTATTGAGAGTGGGCACAGGATTAGCAATCCTTGCTCTTTAAGTCAAATCCTTGCCCTTGAGCTTCAAATTGGTCTTAATTTTGGACAGCATTTCAGACTATCTCTATCATAGAACCCTTCATTAAAAACATGGAGTCTTTAGAACTGGATGTTTAAATTAAACAATGTCCTCCCAAAAACACAGAGTTAATAGAAACTGTGGCCAATGTGTATGATGTTACATGAAACAGATTCAGGTTAACAGTTAACAGGTAATCTTTTGGTACAATTCAACAAATTTCCCGAAAGTTAAAACTCATTTTTTAAGTCTCCTCATTGAGAGAATGGTAAAGGAATAGACTGTTATAAAACAGACTGTTATGAAATAGTTTGAAATTCAGTACTACAGTCAGTGCTGTTATGCTCACTCTGACAGTCTAAATTTGAAGAGAAACTCTCAAACCAGTCTTTCAGACTTCCACATCAGTAAATGTACATGAACCAAGGCTATATTCCGAATTATTAGTAGAGGTCTTATTTGATTTCCTGGGTAAAAATATTCAAACAGTAATACAAAGTGGGATCAAGTTCTGTAATTCTTCAACCTTCTTGCATGTTAATAAGGTGCTTATTCAAGCATATTCTGAAAGCATTATTCTGTGTACACTAATATAATTATACTTTCTGTGAAACCCTGAAATTGGCAAACCCAACCAACGTACGTTTGTCTCAAAAATCTAATTATAAATGAACATAAATTACACTGACAGTTGCTCTTTCGTATGCGAAAAGGCTGAGGAATTAGGGTGAGAAAAACACGGCACTGATTTCCAACACTTAAAAATACACTAGCTATATATGAATGACTTCTTCAAGATTCAACTTCATGATGCAAAACAAGAAAGAATCAAGAAAACTAATGCCAAGAGGAAAACTTCTTATTTCTGCCCATTTGATATTTTGTCCTTATAAAGGACAAAATAAGAGTCTGTATCAGACAAAGGGCACATCGCAAAACATGTATGGTTAAACCCCATCGTTCCCATAACCTTTTTAATACTGGCTAATGGTATTAATATCCTGTGCGCTAAACATGCTCAGCTGCATCTTATCTTTTCTCTGATGTTCTAAGTATTTAATTTATTTTATTATTCTTAAACGCCACACTCAAAAATATTTTATTGATTTGATGGCGGTGGAGGAAACCCACCAGCCTTTGTCAAGTCACTGACAAACTTTCTCATGCCTAATGTACAGGCTCCCACACCATTATGGGTGGAGAAAACCCATTAACCTTTGTCGAGTCACTGACAAACTTTCTCATGCCTAATGTACGGACTTCCACACCATTGTGGGTGGAGAAAACCCACCGACCTTTGTCGAGTCACTGACAAACTTTCTCATGCCTAATGTACAGACTTTCCACACCATTATGGGTGGAGAAAACCCATTAACCTTTGTCAAGTCACTGACAAACTTTCTCATGCCTAATGTACAGACTTTCCACACCATTATGGGTGGAGAAAACCCATTAACCTTTGTCAAGTCTCTGACAAACTTTCTCATGCCCAATGTACAGACTTCCACACAATTGTGGGTGGAGAAAACCCATTAACCTTTGTCAAGTCTCTGACAAACTTTCTCATGCCTAATGTACAGGCTCCCACACCATTATGGGTGGAGAAAACCCATTAACCTTTGTCAAGTCACTGACAAACTTTCTCATGCCTAATGTACAGGCTCCCACACCATTATGGGTGGAGAAACCCATTAACGTTTGTCGAGTCACTGACAAACTTTCTCATGCCTAATGTACGGACTTCCACACCATTGTGGGTGGAGAAAACCCACCGACCTTTGTCGAGTCACTGACAAACTTTCTCATGCCTAATGTACAGACTTTCCACACCATTATGGGTGGAGAAAACCCATTAACCTTTGTCAAGTCACTGACAAACTTTCTCATGCCTAATGTACAGACTTTCCACACCATTATGGGTGGAGAAAAACCCATTAACCTTTGTCAAGTCACTGACAAACTTTCTCATGCCCAATGTACAGACTTCCACACAATTGTGGGTGGAGAAAACCCATTAACCTTTGTCAAGTCACTGACAAACTTTCTCATGCCTAATGTACAGACTTTCCACACCATTATGGGTGGAAAAAACCCATTAACTTTTGTCGAGTCACTGACAAACTTTCTCATACCTAATGTACAGACTTTCCACACCATTATGGGTGGAGAAAACCCACCAACCTTTGTCGAGTCACTGACAAACTTTCTCATGCCTATTGTAGAGACTTCCACACCATTGTGGGTGGAGAAAACCCACCAACCTTTGTCAAGTCACTGACAAACTTTCTCATGCCTAATGTACAGACTTCCACACCATTGTGGGTGGAGAAAACCCACCAACCTTTGTCGAGTCACTGACAAACTTTCTCATGCTTTAATTACAGATTTCCACACCATTTTGGTGGAAGACGAGAGGCCTCTACAATGAACAGAATCCTTAGTCTGCACACAAACACGTAGACCACACCAAGTTACATCATTGTTTTGTGGGCAACATACATTTTATTCCAATGTCAGAGGAGGGTATAAAAATAATGCATATAAATTACCTAATCTGCAGAAAATTTGGAAGGTCCCAGCAATTTTTCATGTTGAAGACATATTTACATGATCAGAAAGGTTTGAAAATCAGGAAAATCATAAAAATATCATGATCAGACAAGATAAAAAGTTGGATTTTCAGCCTTATTTATATCCCATTCTCGACATTTTTGAGTCGGCTCACCTGCAAAAAAAGATAAAATACAACTGGTGTCATTTCATTGTCGCAGAGGCCCCATGAAAAATGCGAGGAGGACAAATCTAGGACTCCCTGTGGAAATGCCGGGGCTTGACCCCACACCATTCCACTGAACAACACATACATAACCCACTCCCTCCTATATCCCACTGCTTGTCTCGTAGTACTACAGGTGCTTGGTAAGCAGTACCTGATCTTGTAGACTGAGCGCTATAGCCAGCTCCACCATGGTCTCGTCATCTGCATCTGGGGGGATGTCCACCATGGGAGGGAAGTTCCCACCGGCGTTAAGGAGCTCCTCCAGGGGTATGGGGTTGCCCTGGTGGTTCTGGTCAGAAGGTTCCAGTACCATGGGCTCATGGTTGTTCTCCTAAAACAACAACAACACCCAGTTCTCACAAACGTGTCCCCAACTAACTTTTTGTAGCTTTTTACATAAATTACGTTACCTTGTACCACCTCAGCTCAGAAAACATCATGAGAAACTTTTCAAAAAATGTGCCCACAGCTAATTCTATACAGCAGACACTGTAAGCCCCATACTGGCTTCCATATTTACAAGCTATTCTTGGGGCGTGGACTTCATTTCATCTAATTGCCTTTCCAAGTTCAGATTCTTCCGTGATACATATTCCATTACCCATGAAGACTAAGAGTCTATTTTTCATAAAAAATCTATCTTTCAAGGTCCTCAGAGACATCATGCATAAAGGGCAACACTTTTTTTTAGCTAATCATGAAAACATATTCACCAGATGATTTACATGTTGGTAGACAAACCAGTCTATTCATTAAAGCTGAGCTTGTAAGATGTGAGCTGGCCTGTAGCCTGAGATGTCCTCATTGACCTGGCCTTTAATAAACGTCAGAATCTCTTCTTTCTCTTACCAAACTAGTAATGGTCTTTCATAGCTTACCAGCTTAACTTCATGATTATCATGGAGGCCAAACTGTATGATGGACATAAAATAACACTGTAGAATCTAGCTTTTGAGAAATTTACACACCAGATTTAACGTATGGGTTCTTAGGGTCTGTGTAATGTGCCTCCTTGTTGCAGTACGGATGCCCACCGCTCTTTTATCTAGTGCTGCTTCACTGAAACGACTTCCTGATTCATCATACTCTGATTTCACATTAAAGCCAAAAAAACAAACAAACATAAACTACCTCCTGTATGATATACTGTATGATAATTCACACTATGAAACAAGGTGCACTGTTAAGACAACATTGTGACCAATAAGGAAGGGAGGTAACAAAACACTTGAGACTGACCACGACTTCATACTGGTCCGAGTCTTGATCTGCCTCCACCTGTAGCAGGTCCGGAGGAGGGCCGCTGAGAGATGGGGTGTTGTCAGACTGAGATTTGTCTCCCCTGTCGTCATCATCATCGTCATCATCCTCACCACCAGCGCCACCTACAGTCACAAAATACAGTTATGTTTAACTCGTTATTCACCAGACAAAGGATCCAGGCGACACCAACTATGTTATGTGTTTTGCTGAGGAGTCAAAGCTACAAAATCCACATACGCAACGGAAAATAAATTTTATGATCGACCATAGTTTTGTCTGACCTTGATGATTTTTTGATTTTTATTTTTTTCAAGGCATTCTAATCACAAAATATGCCTTCGATAGTAAAACTTGTGGAGTCATTCCCAGAAACTAAATGGCACTTAATAAAACGAAGTAATTTTGCTTGTAAACAAAAATTTAAACTGGTGGCCTTACTTGTGAATTACATGTATTATCTTTAGTATTTCTTTTAGCCATGAATATGTCTCACCTTATCTGGTCTCTCTACTGACACACTCACAACGCTACCTCACTGAACTGGTATGCTGAAGACACCAGACATGACACAGAGACACCAGCCAGTAATGTGTACAGGTCAATGTTATGACCAAGAATCTACTCCTTTGTTTACCACTCTCATTGGCACAGGATCAACTGACACAAGACTGAACCGTACCGACACCTATTAAACTGGATCACAGAGTATGAATCCAAGAAATACCTGGCAAGTTTTGGGGTTTAGGCCTAAGCAAGTACCCTGTACATGAGGTCCTTGCTGGAGTCAGATAAGTGTGTTTTACTGACACTAATCTCAAAGCTGTGTGTATATTGATTTATTTATTTATTTGAGTGGTGTTTAACGCCGTAATCAAGAATCACTTATACGACGGCGGCCAGCATTATGGTGGGTGGAAACCAGGATACCCACGACCAACCGCAGGTAGCTGCAGACCGTCCCACGTACGGGCTGTGGGTATAAGACAGTAAATCAACAATAAACATAAATAAAATGTGTATTAAAGGTTTTTTGTTCTTTCATCACAAAACTTTGCAAGAAAGTCAGGAACTGTTTTTAACACTTTGTGCCCAGCTTACCCGGGGAGCTACACCTGGGGGGCGAAGGAATAAAGACTCGTCGTCTCCTGTGGTTGGGTCGTAGCGCTCTGATCATGGCCTGCTTGCAGGAGAAACTTACTGCTGGGTCCTACAACACAAATATAGCTTCGTTTTATTACACTACATATTGTAAAAAGGCAAATAATTACTTGGTGGTAAATTTCTACTTAAACGTGTTACCTCTGTCATGCCAAATTACCATAGCACAGATACATTTAAGGCACTAATGAAACTTTGGAATGAGAAAGGCGGCCAACAGTGAAAAGAAAACGATCTTTATATAACATTACAATACAGATTAAAAAAAAAAAGAACACAATAAAAGAAATATACGAAATTATTTTTAATGTTTGATTATGTCTTAAATAGAACTATATACATACGCATTTCTCAATTTTCAAAATGAAATTCCAGAAAGTTCCAGAAAGGTATCACTTACTTTTACACATCTAACTAGGTCGAAATTATACCCATGAGAATTCAATAAGTTTGCCTCTTGGCTGTGTTAGGTAAACTTACTGGACACAGAAGCAGTCTGATGTAATGCTTGGTTGCCAAGGGCACGTTGTCAAGGTCACACAGAGTGAAGGCATGAATGGTCTCCACCATCGCTCCTACAGTAGCTTCAATGTGACCCAACCCTGCAACAACAACAACACTCACAAAATAACAAGCTAGGTGCACTACCTGCTTTTCACGCATTATCACGCAAGATTTGTAATACTGGAGCATCCCTGTAAGTGGGAATTTGCGAGTCACGTGGTCTGTCTAGAAGAGAAAAGCCAACAGTGCACCTCAATGAAAATAAAAACAATCTGACTGGTGACTGTCATTTTCAGGAATGTGACAGTTGTCAAGTCTTCTTTCTTTTTGTGGCAAAAACTTCAGAGAGCCTGGATTAAAACACCAAAAACTGGGCTCAAACCCCAGCAGAACCAAACCAAAAGGAATGGAACTTGACATCCTTCATCCAAGAGGACTTCCTGGATTACACAATATCACACTATCCAGCTTCTACATGTCAGACCAAAACTTGTATGCTACATCCTACACCAGCCCTTACTCTAAAGTCACAAACTCACCACAGGCAAACCACTAACAGACTACAAGCACACTACTGGGAGGCTCCTCACTTTGATTTAAGACTTCCCCAGCAGAACCAAACCAAAAGGAATGGAACTTGACATCCTTCATCCAAGCGAACTTCCTGGATTACACAATATCACACTATCCAGCTTCTACATGTCAGACCAAAACTTGTATGCTACATCCTACACCAACCTTTACTCTAAAGTCACAAACTCACCACAGGCAAACCACTAACAGACTACAAGCACACTACTGGGAGGCTCCTCGCTTGATTTAAGACTTCTACCTTTATCGTATTGATTGTTGGTAAACGCCACACTCAAGAACATTCAACATTTACGGTAACAGTCATTTTCAACAGATGAGGAAACTGTGATGCCCATAAACCACCGACCTTTGGCACATATCTGATGATCTTTCCCACCTTTAGTCCAGTTTAAACTTAATGCGGTGACCAAGTAACTACACATTTTACACCTGGCAGCCTGATGTTGTAAGAACAAACCTGCAATTATCCAGGTCAAGACTGACGTACCTGGCAAACAGACAGGTGCCAACATGGGGTTAGCAGGTTTGATCTCATGAAGTCTCCAGAACGTGTTCGCCAGACGGCTGATGAAGTGTTGAGAGTCAGGCTCCACAGTCTTTGAGGCCACGCCCTTACTGTCTTTGTCAGTGATCTCATGAGCTGGGGGTAAAAACACAATCCCGGGGTTTAACTAATTTTAGACATTTATTTGATTGGCGGTCAGTTATGTGGGTGGAGGAAACTGGAATGCCCCTGGTAAAACGGATATAACTTTGTCAAAACTGAATAAAACAGGCCAAACATCGAATATGATCTGTAAATCCCCTTGGTGAAGCCATGTAGCAAGTTTTAATTCACAGTAATGAGCCCCTTTGAAAACAAGGCTGGAAAACTGCTGATGAACTTGATCTGTAACTCATCATGGTGAAATTTTGTACAAAGCTCAAACACGACGAGACATTAGAAAAAACAAAAACCTGCAAAACTATTTCATGACAGGCAGGGAAGATAATCTTACAGTCCTCTTTGACACAGGTTGATGGGTCATAAATCCACATCAAACTACAAAGTCCACATACCTGTGCCAGAGTCTGGTGTACTGACAACAGGCTTCTCCGTGTACCGGACCAGATTGTTGGGCCTGGCCACAGCCACTGACCGCGCAGTGACCACCAGCCTCTGGAAGCCCTCCACATCCAGGTGACCACCGTCCTGAGAGAGGCACTGCATCACATGACACAGCTGAGACTGGTCCTGGTAACAAGTTATTCCATGGGTATTCTCAACAAACTAATATGAATTCTATTTTATTTATAAAATTCATACCATGATAGTCCTAGAGATTTTAATCATATTCTTTTCAGCTGATGTGGAATTTATTCACATGTAAAACATGTTTGGTACCAAAAGAGTTTCTTCATTAAATTTAAGAATACAGTGTACCCGTACATGTAATGTTTTCATACCGACATGCAGAGTACACTGCTCCCTCAATACCCTCATTCCCCAACCATTTGGCATATGAAAGAGCAACTGTCAGTGCAATTTATGCATCTTTTTCATTTCGTTTTGGAGACATAACTATATTGGTTGGGTCAGGCTAATTTTAGGTTTACACAAAAGGTATAGTTTTATCTATCTACACAGAATGATGCCTTCAAAATGTGCTTAAATAAACACCCTGCAAACGTGTGAAAAGGTTCAAGAATTACAATAATTAAAACAGGGTTCTTCAATAATTTTGATGTCAAAGCATACAAACAATGTTTAAACAATTTCCCTGAGAGATATAAAGATATAATAAATCCTGGTTTGTTTTCGCATGAATAGACAAACTACAGACAAACCACAGACACACTACAGACAAACTGCAGACAAACAACAGACACACTACAGACAAACCACAGACAAACCTATTGTTCTAAAATAATCGAGTTAACACCTAATTCTTGAACCATCCACTATGGCTACTGTGACCTGATGACTGACCTTGTGGCTGTGGTAGGCCGTCTTGTTGGAGTAAAGGGAGCTAAGCAATGACTTGGTGTGTTGTTGTACACTGGTGGGTGTGGGTAAAGTCAGCAGCTCTGTGGCCAGGTCAAGGGCAGTCTTCGCACATGGGGGCTGTCCATGGAGAAAATTAGTCATTTATTGTTCAATGCTGTACTCCAGAATATTTCATTTATAAAACAAGTAGTCAGTTTGATGGATGGAGGACACTGGACTATCCTGCCAAAGTAAACCACAAACCTTTGACAAGTGACTTACAAACTTTCCATCGTCGTATAAATCCCTGTCCAGACTATCCAACATCGTTCAACTTCTGTTGACTCAACAGCAAGTTGAATGCTGTTGAGGTGAGTTGAGTATCCCGTCCACACTACAAATCAGATACGTCAACACTGTCCAACACTGCTGTCGTGTGCCAAATGCCTTAAGACGGTCACGTTACTTCTACACGCCCGCTGATTGGCCACTGGCACTCAACTTGACTCAACCCGTTGACAAAAAATACACATGCACATTTTCGAATCAACCATGTTGGATGATGTTGAGTGTTGTTGAACCAAGTTGAAGAACCCATCCAGACTACTCAACACGGCTCAACTTGTTGACTCAACTTCAAGTTGACTCTTGTTGAGTCAACAAAATTTGAGCGATGCTGGATAATCTGGACAGGGCTTAAGTGAAATATTCTTGAGTGCAGCGTAAAACACCAATTCAATAAATAAATACACAAACTTTTACACATTTTAACACAGATTTTTCAGACAAATTTCTTGATGGAATGCAAGTACTTCAAACAAACATTAGTTGAAAGAGCCAGTGAGGGCCTAAAACACCTGAATTATTTACTTAATTATCTTATAATTTGAAGCAGAACTTGTAATACTCACCTTTTCTTCGGGTTGATTGGAAGCAAAGGCTCCGTCCAACACTTCAAGGGCACTGGCCAATAGCCTAGAGAATACAGGGTTCATTACAATGTTTTACCATCACAATTATTTTATGCACACTATTCCCTCAAAACAAACTTTACATCAGCCATTAATACAATGTTCTATTTGTTTTTATTTCTTCTGATGATTCTTTTTTGCCCCTTTCTGCTTCAAATCATTTTCACATGAGTATCTTTTTGTGGCAGGTCAATCCCTATGCCAACATATTCAGACTGTTGTCTCACTGAGACACCAGACACCTGATCTGCCACAGTATATACCCGGCCTAGCAGTATTTAACCTATCGCCTTACGCTCAGTGCAACATCACAAAAGTAGCAAGACTTCAAATTATGAAATCTTAGGCACTACATTAGGCATGGCATGGAAACCATTTACCTAGGAAAAAAAATACCTACATTACGTTTATCTCAGAAAGAGTCATAGGTCTGACTGAGTTTTATATCCTACAGTCCTTTTCCCATTGCAATCTTTACCTATCAGTGGATGTTAACGGCAGGGGCGTGAGTGTGCTGCACTCTGTGTCAGCTGGCTGTAGCGCTCCTGACATCGGTACTTTAGACGCCGCTGTCACAGCGTTCTCTGTGAACTCCTCCGTCTCTTCTGGCCAACCAAACGACTCCTTAGACTTGACGTAGACCTTGATGGAGTCTATGAGCGTCACGCCTGCCAGGTCGACACTCGCTCCAACTGTCAAGCACAACAACATGGTTCTCACCATGAATAGTACATACCGTATATGAACAATTAACACATTCCTATCACTTTTAGAAGAAGTTGTCCTGAGGTTTAAACAGCGTTTAGAATACTACAAATCCCATAGGCAGGCAACATGTATCATCTGTCAATGACACACCCTCTCACCAGTTTTATAACTCACACAGGCCAAAATGTGTCCTGAACTGAAGCTGCAGTCAGCTATATATATATATATATATATATATATATATATATATATATATATATATATATATATAGATGTAATATACTGAGGGCAAAGTTGTTATAAAAATACAAAAGTTATGCCAAGAGTTGTACACTGGACTGACGGTCTATTGCAGTCCACAATAAACAGAGCTGTGAAGAGTCCGAGAGTTAGACCTGTTTATACATTAAAGGTGACATTCCAATTAAATACCTTAATAAGAGTTCTGTCAAAAGAATATGTAGAGACCTGCCTACTGTATGTATGTTTTAAGATTTCCCTTTGTATGTTGTGCAGGTAATAAAGTCCAATCTTACTGAAGAGCGTGAGCTTCTTGTCAGCTGTGAGGGACTCCTCTCTGGTGAAGGGCAGGTCGTACCAGCGGGCGCGGTTCACATTCACCTATCAGGTAGGAATAATAAGACAGTTAATTACTGTTCTGTAACACCCCAACCCACCAATCTATACTCGTGACATCAATTAGGTTTATGGCTGAGAGAGCTCCTGAAGCAGGGTGTCGGCCAAACAAGCAGGAGCTGCATTTTTCCTCAAGACCTTTCTGACAGAGAACATCTGACATAAAATATGTCTAGATCCCCACCGAAGGCCACCAATAATTTAATGTTAAATTTGCATTATCGATAGGTCAGCACCATATTTGCAAATGATACACTGAAGACGTAATATGTATCAATTTCCATTTCCCTGATCAGTTTTATGTATTTATAAAAAGGCTTATCAAACACTTTTAGGGCAAAACTTTCAGGAAAAACTGTTTTTTTTATAATGCACCAGCAATTTATGTAGTGACATCAGGTTTTCAAAACACACTTCACCATGGACTTATTCTAAAAATCACAGACTTTACTGAAACTGACTCAATTCAGGACAGGAAATGGCGACACAGGTAAGACGAGTTTTGCTCACATGTGTCGTCCTGTTGAAGACTTCCAGGTACAAGGGTACTCTTTCCAGGCTCTGACTGCCCACCAGCACCCTTACCCCGACCATCACGGTGGAACTGTTAGTGTTCAGGATGTCAATGGAGAAACCAGACGGCTGTAAAAGGGAACAGTGGATTACGGTAAACACGGAAGTACAAACGCCTTATGGCTAAGGCCATGAGGACAAAAATGTACTACAACCTAAAGACTAAGGCCATGAGGACAAAAACATACTACAGCCTAAAGACTAAGGTCATGAGGACAAAAATGTACTACAACCTAAAGACTAAGGCCATGAGGACAATAAATGTACTACAACCTAAAGACTAAGGCCATGAGGACAAAAATGTACTACAACCTAAAGGCTAAGGCCATGAGGACAAAAATGTACTACAACCTAAAGTCTAAGGCCATGAGGACAAAAATGTACTACAACCTAAAGGCTAAGGCCATGAGGACAATAAATGTTCTACAGCCTAAAGACTAAGGTCATGAGGACAAAAATGTACTACAACCTAAAGGCTAAGGCCATGAGGACAAAAATGTACTACAACCTAAAGACTAAGGCCATGAGGACAACAAATGTACTACAAACTAAAGACTAAGGCCATGAGGACAAAAACATACTACAGCCTAAAGACTAAGGCCATGAGGACCAAAATGTACTACAACCTAAAGACTAAGACCATGAGGACAGAAATGTACTAAGGCTAAGGCCATGAGGACAAAAATGTAGTACAAACTAAAGACTAAGGCCATGAGGACAGAAATGTACTACAACCTAAAGACTAAGGCCATGAGGACAAAAATGTAGTACAAACTAAAGACTTGGGCCATGAGGACAAAAATGTACTACAACCTAAAGACTAAGGCCATGAGGGCAAAAATGTACTACAACCTAAAGACTAAGGCCATGAGGACAAAAATTACTACAACCTAAAGACTAAGGCCATGAGGGCAAAAATGTACTACAAACTAAAGACTAAGGCCATGAGGACAAAAATGTACTACAACCTAAAGACTAAGGCCATGAGGACAGAAATGTAGTACAAACTAAAGACTAAGGCCATGAGGACAGAAATGTAGTACAAACTAAAGACTAAGGCCATGAGGACAGAAATGTACTACAACCTAAAGACTAAGGCCATGAGGACAAAAATGTACTACAACCTAAAGACTAAGGCCATGAGGACAAAAATGTAGTACAACCTAAAGGCTAAGGCCATGAGGACAAAAATGTAGTACAAACTAAAGACTAAGGCCATGAGGACAAAAATGTACTACAACGTAAAGACTAAGGCCATGAGGGCAAAAATGTACTACAACCTAAAGGCTAAGGCCATGAGGACAAAAATGTACTACAACCTAAAGACTAAGGCTATGAGGACAAAAATGTGCTACAACCTAAAGACTAAGGCCATTTGGACAAAAATGTACTACAACCTACAGAGTAATGGTTTTAAAATGAAGTAAGATATGCCAAAACAAGGAGAGGGATACATTTCTTAATAACTCCTCTATTTTATGTACAATTTCTGTTAATCCCTGTGAATCCTCAGAAATTACATCATCGATGAACACAACTGAATCGCTGGAGCAGCTTAGCGTTCCAATTCAGGTTCTCCGCCCAACAACGCTGTTTTGACAGCAATCAGTGTTGACATCACCACAGCAGGCTATTAAACTGTCAGACTGAACGTTACGACCTTAGAAATACTGCAGCTTAATGCCATTTTCACACTTCACAAAGAAAGCGGATGAAAGCCTAACACATACATTTCAAGTCTGGTTAACAAAGATATTCAACAACATCCATTCCAGAAAAGGTGCCTCATCCTTTATCATGTAGACCAGGTTCCACCAGTATGCAGTCCTATTACTGTTCCGAGCAAGTAACTGGCACGGCAATATGCCTACAGCACAGGTAGTTGTCATGTGAATGTAACTATTTCTTTATGTTGAATACCTGGCAATGCCAGGGAGTACCAAGATTTTAGGCACGGTTAACTCAGAACCGAATACGGCTCTCCTACTCATCAGGTGGAATGCCTGAATTGAGACACTGCGAAAGTGGACTGACTTGCTCACCTTAGTACAGGCGATGTACATGCCCGTGGTGTTCAGCCGGTGTTTGATCTGCTGAGTGTTGTACACCTGGAGAACATCATTACCTCCAAACTGTAACACAGAACAGAGACAAGGTGATAAATATGCCACAGGTGTTGTACACCTGGAGAACATCATTAACTCCAAACAGTAACACAGAACAGAGACAAGGTGATAAATATGCCACAGGTGTTGTACACCTGGAAAACATCATTACCTCCAAACTGTAACACAGAACAGAGACAAGGTGATAAATATGCCACAGGTGTTGTACACCTGGAGGACATCATTAACTCCAAACAGTAACACAGAACAGAGACAATGTGATAAATATGCCACAGGTGTTGTACACCTGGAGAACATCATTACCTCCAAACTGTAACATAGCACAGAGACAAGGTGATAAATATACCACAGGTGTTGTACACCTGGAGAACACCACTACCTCCAAACTGTAATATAGCACAGAGACAAGGTGATAAATATGCCACAGGTGTTGTACACCTGGAGAACACCACTACCTCCAAACTGTAATGTAGCACAGAGACATGGTGATAAATATGCCACAGGTGTTGTACACCTGGATAACATCGTTACCTTCAATCTGGAACACAACATGGAAGTAAAACATCTATTGCAAAAATTTATGTTTCTAATGCTACCTTTCACTGCATTCCTATAAATCTTTTAGGCTGTAAGAATCAATTACAAAGCAAGGTCCAAATATGTTTACTTGTGTCCTTTTTTAATATAAAAGCATTGATGGTCAGGTTCATGGGTAGAGCCTGAGATAACAGCCTCACCTGGGATCATCAGGTTCATGGGTAGAGCTTGAGATAACAACCTCACCTGGGATCATCAGGTTCATGGGTAGAGCCTTAGATAACAACCTCATCTGGGATCATCAGGTTCATGGGTAGAGCCTGAGATAACAACCTCACCTGGGATCATCAGGTTCATGGGTAGAGCTTGAGATAACAGCCTCACCTGGGATCATCAGGTTCATGGGTAGAGCCTGATATAACAAATTCACCTGAGATCATCAGGTTCATGGGTAGAGCTTGAGATAACAGCCTCATCTGGGATCATCAGGTTCATGAGTACAGCCTGGCATACCAACGTCACCTGAGATCATCAGGTTCATGGGCAGAGCTTGAGATAACAATCTCACCTGAGATCATCAGATTCATGGGTAGAGCCTGATATAACAAATTCACCTGAGATTATCAGGTTCATGGGTAGAGCCTGAGATAACAACCTCATCTGGGATCATCAGGTTCATGGGTAGAGCTTGAGATAACAGCTTCACCTGAGATCATCAGGTTCATGAGTACAGCCTGGCATGCCAACCTCACCTGAGATCATCAGGTTCATGGGCGGAGCCTGATATAACAACTTCACCTGAGTTCATCAGGTTCATGGGTAGAGCCTGAGATAACAACCTCATCTGGGATCATCAGGTTCACGGGTAGAGCTTGAGATAACAGCCTCACCTGGGATCATCAGGTTCATGAGTACAGCCTGGCATACCAACCTCACCTGAGATCATCAGGTTCATGGGCAGAGCCTGAGATAACAACCTCACCTGAGATCATCAGGTTCATGGGTAGAGCTTGAGATAACAGCCTCACCTGGGATCATCAGGTTCATGAGTACAGCCTGGCATACCAACCTCACCTGAGATCATCAGGTTCATGGGCAGAGCCTGAGATAACAGCCTCACCTGGGATCATCAGGTTCATGGGTAGAGCCTGATATAACAGCTTCACCTGAGATCATCAGGTTCATGGGTAGAGCCTGAGATAACAACCTCATCTGGGATCATCAGGTTCATGGGTAGAGCTTGAGATAACAGCTTCACCTGAGATCATCAGGTTCATGAGTACAGCCTGGCATGCCAACCTCACCTGAGATCATCAGGTTCATGGGCGGAGCCTGATATAACAACTTCACCTGAGATCATCAGGTTCATGGGTAGAGCCTGAGGTAAACAACCTCACCTAGGATCATCAGGTTCATGTGTAGCGCCTGAGATAACAACCTCATCTGAGACCATCAAGTTCATGGGTAGAGCCTGAGATAACAACCTCACCTGAGATCATCAGGTTCATGTACATGCGAGTGAGTCACTGAGAACTGGGAGTGTTGACAAAAAATTGGCATTGATTGTGTCCTGGTTATCTTTGAAATGTCATACACTGAAAATTGATCTTAAAACTGATACTTAAGCCGAAAATAAAAGTAAGTTTCATCATACAAACAACTGAAAACTGTGTAAAAATACCTTCATTCATTTTTTTAGATTTTTTTAATAGCGCTAAAAGGCATTCTAATATTAGAATTTTATCGTGGGCTTTATGGGCCATACTGATGATAACCAGGAACTTTTTTCCTGATGTTCACTAGAGAGGATGGAATTTTTTAGAACATTATTTCAGTAATCTTTTACTCATGGGTTAAAAGATTTATCACAACATTCAGTGTCATGATTAAAATTGGAAAAACTTCCTGTGACGACAGAGTTCCTAAACTCTGATAGCATGGTTCCCTTTCACTGTAAGAATTAGTAATACAAAGTACAGAAAGTTAGTTGCTCAAAAAAAAAAGTTTCCTGTGAAAAAATACCTTTGATTTCTCCACAACACAGGTGCGTTAATAATGTTCATCTTTAACATTTGTGTTTACCAAATAGGGGTAGGTATGGATGACACCAAAACATTTACCTCCACATCGTTTGTTTGTTGACAGTGCTCGAAGAAGTCCATGGGAAAACTCACAGCTCTGCCCTGCCGACCTGAGAGAAACATACAAAATAGTGTGATAAATGCCTACACTCTGCTCATAACTCTTCGATACAGAACTCCTAACATTTTCAGTATTCCTTTAACAAGTACACTATATATGTATATCTACAGCTGGTGACAAAGGTTTAGTTAGATTCGGTTCTGTGACAAAAAACTGACTGGACAGACAGGGACAACATTAAAACATATAATATGGTGAAAGTTTTATAGAAATATAAAAAGTGTGCACGTAGTCGCCTCTGACATACAAAATACAATCTGAAACACCACATCCACCTAGTAACAGGTGAGGGCATGCAATTTTTATCCAAAGTAATGGCGACTAAGATCCAAGCTGAATTGATCACACAATGAGTTCTACACTACCAGATTGTGCACATCTCAAAAGCTGGAATGAACATCTCAGGAGAAAGGTTTCCCACGGGTACAGAAACATTATTATACCGGCCTTCTAATCAAACCTCTTGTTTCTTACGGGAACCCCGGGTTGCTCACCTGACTTGGAGACTTTCTTCTTCTTTGCTGGTTTCAGCACTTGAATGGCACTCTGAGGTTGTAGGTACGGGGAGAGCCAGTAGCCCGTCTTGTCCACATTAGCCATGTAGATTCTCAGGCTGCCATCCTCACACAATACGATCATAGTTGTACGCTGTTGCTGCAACAACAACGCAAGAACAGCATGTCATCTTGAGTTTTTATGTACATGTGTATGTATTTCATTGGGATTTAATGCTGTGTTCAAAGAAAATTTCAATTTTGTGACAGCAGTTTATGATTGGGGGAAACTAGAATAAATTTTGTTAATTATCTGTTCATATCTTAAACAATTACAACCTCACTAACCTCTGTGAATTTTAAAAAAATTGTGCTGATACTTTTTCCATTTCTTTAACACATAGTCTGGTCTGGTATTTACTTATGCAAAAACAAAATATAAGGATCAATAATAAAATGTCTTCACTGTACAAGTCTTGATTTTTTTTACTGCAAAATATTTCTTTACAGCTGGACACAGAAATGTTAAACCAAGTATTAGAAAACCTTGAGCATCTTTTTGTTTCTTTTGTTTTTTTATTTATTTATTTATTTGACTGGATTTTTTTTACGCCCTCCCCAAGAATATTTCACTTATACGATAACGGCAAGCATTATAATGAGAGGTACCGGGCAGAGGACGGGGGAAACCCACTACCATCTGCAGGTTGCTGCAAGACCTTCCCACGTACAACTGGAGATAAAATCCGCATGACTTGAACTCCCAGCAATCACATTTTAGTGGGAGGCCCCTCACGGTCACTGCACTGTGCTAGCGTGCTAACTGTTTTGGTTTTCTAACTAACACATACCTGGTCTGAATTAGAAGCCACATGTCTGATTGCCACAACATCCTGAATCTGTGGACAAAACAGAGACAGGAAAACATTGAGTGATGACTATACATTAACCCATCTTGTAACAATTTTACACCTCACAAGAAGACATTCTGTAGGATGACCCACTTTGTGACAAAATGTTTAGTACATAAAATAAAGGCAGGAGAACAACGGTAATTTTTATAACTGTTTAAATAAGTCCGAACTTCACTAAATCTGTTTGATGAAACTAGTTAATTGCATTAAATCAGGCACATGGCAAGGATAGCTGACAATATGTATTCGTCCACCAACCCACCCGACACACCTCAAACCATTACCACTCTGTCACTTCTGGCCCTTCTCAATCCCAATCCCAGACCTTTTCTACAAAACAATCCACCAGAAAAAACAACCCAGAGAAGAAACCTCTTCTTGCTAACATCACCTGACTGAGCACTAACCTTGGCCTTGGCTGGTATGACCTTGACCTCCTGTATACAGATAGTATCTGGTCGGATCATAAGGACCACAGGGTTGTTGGAGGACTGAGTCATACAATACACCAGCCCTGGGTGACCCAACACCTCTGACCACTGCACCAGTGGCTGAGTGTTAGTACTGCCAGAGTTACTCCCCTTGTTCCCACCATTGGAACTGAAAGTGAAATGGGCCGACAAGGGATAAACAAAAAGTCTTCATGTTGCAGTGTTGTTAATAAGATAGTGCTTCGTCCTATCTTTTTTTCAAAATATCAAACACTCTTGTAAAATGCTCTATGCTTTACTGCCTAATGCCATTATCCTATTGCCACCATTTTGTGACCAAGCAGAGTTTCTCTCCTAGAAGCATACATGTAAGAACACATTTAAAGGAGAAGAAAATTTAAATATCAATCAAATACAAAATCAAAAGAGTATGCATTTCCTTGCAGGTGCATGCCATAAAAAAATTCTAATATGTACCTGAAGTTGATAAATTATAAATAAAGTCAGTGCCAAAATCCGCTTTGGGCGACTCCATTTTGCCCAAGAACTAGACCTGAAGTCTTCTGTGTTAGGAGGAGAATTGCCGTCAGAAACCGCCTAAGTGCAGTTCGTACATTTCCTGTAGAAGTCTTCTTCCCAGAAGGCAGCGGACAGCACAGTTCATTTTCCGCTTGATGACTGAGAAACCGATTGTTGGATGTAGGTTTCGAGTTCACACGAATGGCCAGCAATTTTAACGACTCTCATTGGCTGAGAGGCAACAAATCCCCAGCATAAATTACAGGGTGTTAAAGATGGAGGACGCTAAGAACTCAGCGATTTATGCCAGCTTTGCCATTTTCAGGCTTTACATGTATGGCAAGGAAAAATCGCAAAAATTATGCAACAGGCACCACCGAATTGTGCTCTTTTCAGCCTATAGTGTCATGTTTTTATATTTTTTTTTCTCCTTTAATTACTCATTAACATTTCTAATGCATTTACAGCCCTTAGAATTTGCCTAGGGTATTATACAGGAACGTTGTATAAATGTACATCAGCACAATCCACTGTATCTACAACTTATCTGATCAAGATGATGAAACGTAATGAAGTTACCTCTTAAAGACCAGAGGGAAAAGATTTGAACACATTGTCAGGTCCTTCGTTATTGTAGCCACGAAACTCTTTCCTAAAGAGAGAAAAAGGAAACGAATTGGTCACATGAGAAACTAGGCCGACAGACAGAAAAACAAACAAATTCGAATTTTGTTAAAGCCTGTTTTACATTTAATATATTTTAAAAAATGAAAAATGTTCCCATTTACTGTACTGCACCGTTATTCATTTATCTGTAATCATAAACTAAAAAGAGAGAAGATTTATACTTCCTTCTTTTCCCTACAATATATGTACAAGAATGATCGTCAACAAACTCTGCAATGTTAACTTGTATCCCTTCTCCCCATACCCAGTTCATACAAGTTTTCTCTCCAGTCATACAACAAAAGGTCTGCCACAAAACATGCAGGTTATCATGGGTTCCCACCAAGCTTTGTTCAGTTACGTCCAACCCTAACGCTGGCCACCGTGGTGTACGTGAAATATTTCTCACTACAGTGTAAAACACGTAATTAATAAACAAATAAATGAATGAAAAAAAAAATTAATAAATCTTCCCGCCTACACTTTCTTACCTTGAGAGAAGCTAAAGAAGAGAAGCTGTAAGGTATGGGAGTAATGTACAGACACGCCTCCTCCACATATCTGACCATTCGTGTCCTGTTCAAAACAAGGTGAACAACGTGGTTACAATAACATTTGTTTGTTCGCTTATGGTTAAATGTCACTTTCTACATGTACTTCATAGATCGATCATGTCTCCTAGTCTCCATTCTAACCAATCAGTGACCATGTCCTAGACATTTGACAACATCGCAATCAGCGTTAGTATACAGTATCCAACTCGAAAACATTACTGGTTCATTTCAAATCTTGAACTATGATCTATGAGCTGATTTTTCGGCCTGAGAAATTAAACTTTTGCCAACCTCAGCAATATTAATACTAACACAAAAGTGTCAAAATTTCAACTTTAAGAACCAAAAACTAAGTACTGTGACAGAGTTCTAAATCTGATTTTGGTTCAAAACCAGCTAAAGGAGTACCACAAATGCCAGCTTAGAAGTTTCTGACCTGAGCAAATGCTTTCATGAAGCCAGACCTTCTGTTACAAGGCTGTCTCACAAACTTTCCAACCACCATCACTTATGTGGATAAATCAACAAGATCCTGTGTCATTATCACTACAGATAACGGGATTTTAATTTCGATAGGCCATACTATTTTATTGGATGCTCAAAACCGTACAAAACATCAAAACTGACCTTGACATCTGCATGTTTGACCTCCAGCACATTGGTGATGTAGAATGGCCCATGCTGAGCACTGGACGCCTCTTCCATTGGCTGGGCATAGACGTACCCAGCAGACGACATCAGAACGAGGCTACGACCTTCCTCAGAGAAGACAAAGGTCGCATCCCTGACCTTGCCGCTCGGCAACAGGAAGTAGTATTGCGGGCTGATGGCATCTGTGCTGAGGTCGTAGATCTACAACAAGTACAGAGAAGTTTGATTACTCTGATTCATGTAGAACACAAGGAATGATGTATTTGTTTATTTACTAGACTAGTGTTTTATAACGTATTCAAAAGTATTTCACTTATACGACGGTGGAGAGCATTATGGTGGGAGGAAACAAGGCAGAGCCCAGGAGAAACCCACGACCATCCGCAGGTTGCTGGCAGACCAGAACACAAGGAATAACTCTGCACCAGTTCGCATAAATGTAAGTACTTAGGAGCCTATACAACATCATGTGAACATCTAAGCAGTGTTACGTTAAGATAAATGCACAACAATATCAGCTTCAACTTAATATCTAATTAGAAGGGAATCATTTGCACCCTAAGTTGAAACTGGATCAGTAAAATGAAAACTGAAATCACTTTCTACATGTACATGTATATCTTTGATGTTTACATCCTCAGTTGAAGATCTACCAGCCAATTAACGCTAAAAATTATGCATCGGCAGTTATCAACTCATCACTCTTCATAGTTTCCAGGGCAAGTCCTATTTCCTGTAAAGCCATACATGATGTATGGGTGTCAGCGAGTACAATTACAAGCAATAATAAAGGCTTCCAACATATACAACCACAAATAAAGATATGAGTCCAGCAAGACTGGTACCTTGACAAAATCTGCGGTGACAATGGCCAGCTCTGTCTGGGATCCTGGTAACCATATAGTCTGCGAACATACAACAGGAATTTTTTCTCAGGATGCCCGAATTAATAATTCAGACTTTTCATATTCATAATTACACTTCCTTTCTACTACTTTTGACTTTTCACCAATACAAATTGATGTAGGTAATAACAAATACAAATTAAACAGTCAAGTTTTTGACAGGGTTCTCTTTTACAAACAATATTTATGGTATTTAATTATCAGAGTACAATATCTGCTATAAACACAATACTGTGTATAGTCTTTGTACGCAAAAGACAATAATTTTCGTCAATCCTTTGCACAAAATCACCAAAATCAGTTTAGTGTGAAATGCTCACTGTCTATGACTTACAAGAATGTAGGGTCTCCCAACCGTTTCCTGTATCAGTGGAGAGAACTCTTACCTTGATGATGAAGTTGCCTGTAGAGAGGGCCGGCTGTAACACCATGTGGTTGGCCACAGCTCCTGAACTGGTGAATGTCAGCACGTGACAGTCCTGACAACATACCACACAGCACGATGAAAAAACAGAGCAGAAAGATGAATGCAAACTTAACCACCATCACTGTAGGTCAGCAGATGCTGATTGCTGAAACAGATTCTGGACGACATGAGTGTATAGCAAGCTCCTTAGTGGTATGTGTATCAGCTCAAATTCTACGCAAGCCGTGGCCAACTGAGCACGCTGACTACACTGATGTGTGAATTACATAATGTACACGTGAAACACAAATCTAGCACATAAACAGTTCATCTGGCACATCTCAGCATATTTACTTTATTTGGTTGGTGTTTTACGACGTACTCGAGAATATTTCACTTATACGACAGAGGCCAGCATTATGGTGGGAGAAAACCGTGAAGAGCCGGGGGGAACCCGCAACCATCCGAAGGTTGCTGACAGACCTTCCCACATAAGGCTGTAGGGGACATCTCAGGATAAGTACATTGTATAAATACCAATCTCATTGACCAGATACCTATTTATCACAAATGTTTACACGTTATTTTTGTTGTTTCACCTTAAGCCCACAAACGGCCAGGAAGTCCTCGTTACACGGGTTACCGGTGATGGACAGCACTGTGAATGGGATCGGGGCAGAGGACAATCTCTGAAAACAGTGCACACACGAAGAAGAACAGGTAAGAAATGAGCCAATTAAGTGGTGATACCTTCCTTGTATGTGAAAAGAAGGTGAGGATGTATCCTAAATAGCCTACAAAGGTGACTATAGATTTAGTATTCTGGCACATCAAAAGATCTGTACAAGTCATTTAGTGATTTCTGTGAAGTTCATTCTTGTCATCAAACTGTCATCCAAAGTTTTACATGTAAATGTAACTGACAATAATAAACTGAAGCAAATCATTTCCAACTGAATCTCTAGTGGTTAAAGCTTAGCTATCCCTGCTGCACAAGAGGGCATGTAGGCACAGACTTACCGTCAGTGTGAGCTTTTTCTTGCTGGAGTCTGCCTGTTTAAGAAGGGCAGATAACTGCAGGATGGTCAGTTTCCCCTTCTCATGGCTCACGGCCAGGTGTTGGCGCTTCCCGTGGGGGGATGCCAGGACGCACATGGCCACACGACGCAGCATGTGAGCGGTGATGAGCTGACGGATTGTCTGCCCTTGATCTCCGCTGTAGTTCATCCTCACATTTTCAAACGCTCCCTCTTGTGACCCCAGAGTAACAGTCTAAAGGAAGGAGCCACAGACTTAGTAATAGTAGGAATTTATTTGCAAGCGTGCAGTCGGAACCTGTCAAATGCCCACAAGCAGGTAAATTTTACTGACATCAAACGTTCATTTCCAAGCTGATCATTATGACATCACAATAACAACAGAACGATGATACAGTTGAAGCCAATACAATGTAACATTGCAGACTTTGCTCTGCACTCATTTTTTGATGTAACAATTGATGACACTAGCACCACCTCACAAAACATACCGCCTTCCCATTGAAAGAAAGACTGGACTTTTTTCCACACATAAAACAAACTGCACACTGAATAGGGCTTCACAACTTTCCAGGAAGTCCATGTGCATAAACAATCTGTTAAGTACAGCCAACATAAGAACATCAGATAAGATCATAATCCAATAGGTACTGCCATCTCTATACTAAGGGAAGCAAATCTTGTACCTCATGAACATTGGTGCCCCTCTACATACTGTAAATAATATAAAACTTCTCCCCACAAAACTGTATTTTTAGAAGCAAATAAATGTCAGAAAATATTATTTTTGGTGATGAAACTTCCAATGGAATGTGGGATATTACCCCACCTTCCCATGGCGTATCACCCTACCTTCCAATAGGATATCACCCCACCTTTCCATGGCGTATCACCCTACCTTCCAATAGGATATTACCCCACCTTCCCATGGCGTATCACCCTACCTTCCAATAGGATATCACGCCACCTTCCCATGGGATATCACCTCACCTTCCACTGGGATATCACACTACCTTCAAAACAAATCCCAAAGCACCTTTCCAAGATTCAAAGAGGTGTCAGAATCAAGCAAAATGAGCAAACTAATTTTAGGTCAGTAACCCCAAAATGGCTAATCTTGCATAAAACAAGATTAGCTCCCTATGTAGAGGGCCGGCAAGCTCACTGGCAGAGGGCCGGCAAGCTCACTGGCAGAGGGCCAGCAAGCTCACTGGCTGAGGGCCGGCAAGCTCACTGACGGAGGGCCAGCAAGCTCACTGGCAGAGGGCCGGTAAGCTCACTGACAGAGGGCCAGCAAGCTCACTGACAGAGGGCCAGCAAGCTCACTGGCAGGGGTCAGAACTCTCATAATGCTACAATGACTGACCATGAGCTGATCAGTGGTCTCCGTAGATTTGGGCAGACTGTGTAGGTCGTCCAGTGCCTTCTGTGCCCTTGCGGTCGTACCCATTGGCGAATCCTTCTGGTAACTCTCCACTACTGAAGGTAAAATTGTTTGAAGTAGGTCCAGTACAACTTTAATTGTATTGGATTTCTCCTGAAAAAAAATGAAATGAATAATTTTAATAATCATTAATTTTTAAAGAAAGTTTTAAAAATGTACACATCATATCAATGATTACAACAATACTGTAAGTATGTATGTATGCTTGGGGTTTAACGTAGTGCTTAACAATTTTTCAGTCACATGACGACGAGGTGACATCATGTGCATGTGTGTGTACATATACTATGTCTTCTTGTGGCAGGGCGAATCCATGCCACCAAAGTGATGCCGTCACTGAAGTATCATACTGAAGACACCAAACACATGACACCCCACCTAGTCCCATTATAGTGACGCCGGGCCAAACCAGTCTTGTTTCCTTGATCTAATCTCTCAGTGCTGAGCCCCAAGTGAGTCATTTTCAAAGTCTTTGGTAAGGCCCGACCTGGGTTTGATCCTGCTTCTTCCACAATAATACTGTATTACTCTATTTCAATTAATGTTTAGAATTTTTTAATTTGCTTCATTCTGACCAATTCATACCCCTTATTGTGTCACTTAGGAGTTATTTGTAAAGTTTGACTCATTTCTTATCACAAAGACTGAAGTGCTGGTATCGAAAGTGTCCTTTTTAAGACCATGTGATTGTGAAAGTGCATGTCTACACACCAAACTTACACTTCAGGTGAACTGAAGTAATACTACCAGAAAGTCGTTCAAACTTACACTGCAGATGAATTACAGAAATACCAGGAGAAAGTTATTCAAACTTACACTTCAATCCCATGAGAACGTCCTTCAAACTTACACTTCGGGTGAGTCACAGTAATACCACCAGAAAGCCGTTCAAACTTACACTTCGGGTGAGTCACAGTAATACCACCAGAAAGCCGTTCAAACTTACACTTCGGGTGAGTCACAGTAATACCACCAGAAAGCCATTCAAACTTACACTTCGGGTGAGTCACAGTAATACCACCAGAAAGCCGTTCAAACTTACACTTCGGGTGAGTCACAGTAATACCACCAGAAAGCCGTTCAAACTTACACTTCGGGTGAGTCACAGTAATACCACCAGAAAGCCGTTCAAACTTACACTTCGGGTGAGTCACAGTAATACCACCAGAAAGCCATTCAAACTTACACTTCGGGTGAGTCACAGTAATACCACCAGAAAGCCGTTCAAACTTACCATGTGCTTGAGTAGGGTGTCTTTGAAAGGCTCAATCTGCTTACAGAGGATTTCCCGGCTGCGGGAGCCCTGCTCTGGGGACTTGTTCTCATGGGACTTTTCCGCAGGGAGAGGGGAGGAGAGTCTCCGTCTGAGGGAGCTGGGCAACACAGAGGCCATCGAGAAAGGGGAGGGCGTTGCCCCGTGGCCACTGGAGTTCAGGCAACTCTGGGAACTGCGCTTTACTAGGGCCTGAAAGGGGAGACATTTACACTTACTCACACAACTTGAAATGGAGACCACTACCTGACTAAAACAAATTAGTCCTAGCTGTTGTTTTCTGTAACTCTACATTTATTTATTTATTTATTTATTTGATTCATGTTTTATGCCGTACTCAAGAATATTCTGGAACTTTACATCGCTGTATAGCTGCGCTTGTAAAGCAAAACGTAGTTCACAAGCACTTCTGTGGAACAGAGGAGCATGATGTGCAACATAGACAGCTTGGAGGCGGCTTGTCTAGGCAGGGAACTGTTGTATAATCATGCCCACTGTTACACTAAAATGTGACTGCAGATGATAAACCTTCAATAATATTGAGCAAATAAAGAAACACATTAATAGGTTTTATTTCCTTGATGTTCAACAGATATATATTTCTTTGCTTGACTGATGTTTTATGCTGTACTCAGTGGGAAACCCATGACCAGGACATGTACAGCCGGTGAGGAAGCCAGCATGAGCTGGACTTGAACTCACAGCGTCTGCATTGGTGAGAGGCTCCTGGGACATTGTACTGCGCTGGGGTGCTTACCACCTCTGCTACAGGGACCCGTTCAGCAGACTTCTCATATGTCACATAAAACTGATGGTTTGAAGGTTTGGTTTACATCAAAACTTCACATCAACAGAATAATACAAACATTAGATACTTCCTTCAGAGTACTTCAAACAGACTCCCTACCATTTGTCATTTGTCAGATTTTACTTTCCACTATGATTACAGGTATAGCAAACTCCACCAGGCAAAGTTTTTCGGCAACGACTCCGAAGGTCATGTACACATATATTATCATTACAAAATCAGCTATGCATTCTATCAATAACATGTTCTGGCATGAATCTATCAAGCACAGGTATCTGAACTTTTACAGTTTAACTTCTTCTGGGAGCGAAGATTTTCCATGTGGAACACTATCACCACCTGGTGTTTGGTGCAGGTGGAAAACAGGCAAAGTGACAGGGTTCATTGTGTGACAGACTGATATAACCTGTTACCATGGAGCAGGTACATTCTATTTCAGGTTTGACAGTTTTCTCACCTGACAAGAGCCGTCTTCCTTCGCCCCACAGTCACAGAAGAAGGATCCAAACTTGGCGTATGTCAGATCGTGGTCCTTGTGGCACACCTTAGCACAGATAGTGCACACACCTACACCATCCACCATCTTACAGGTGTGACAATGATACCTGTGGTAACGACATATATACAGATGAAAAGAGTCTGCTTCACATACGATACATTATCACTATTCAGGGAAAATTCTAGGCATGTGATTGGTTAATCTGCCCTGGATAAGCTACCATATTTGCCCAAACAGTCTCAAGATTTGGGAATTTTTCTGTATACAGTACCTACAGAGTAAGACAGGCACATGCCAGTCCAACAACAATGCTCGTCTGTATCCATACCGAGACAGGGACGCACATGCCGGCAGAAAGCAACGCTTCAAGACCATTCAATACATTTTTTTTGCCTTCATTTTCAAAAGTTTTAATAACTCAGCAGCTAAGACCAACATGTGGAAAAACTTCTCGTCACATGTTTTTGAGATATACCCTGGCAAACTGAATTGAAAATGACTAACTAGCAGTTCACTTAAAACACGTATTTTTCTGTCAGCTCAACCAAAGTCCCTAGTCAGGCCTCGAGTGAGTGAGTGAGTGCTTGGGGTTTAACGTCGTTCTCAACAATTTTTCAGTCATATGACGACGAAGGAATCATTAGGGTGCATGTACGTGTAATGTGCCTCCTTGTTGCAGGACGGATTTCCACCGCTCTTTTATTTAGTGCTGCTTCACTGAGACGACTTACCGAAGGCAAGTAAGCCGCCCCACCAGAGCCATTATACTGATACGGGTCAACCAGTCGTTGCACTATCCCCTTCATGCTGAACGCCAAGCGAGAAAGTTACAACTTCCTCTTTTAAAGTCTTTGGTGTGACTCGATCGAGGATTGATCCTGGATCAACCGGTCCCCAAAGCGGACGCTCTACCAACTGTGCTATCCGGGGTCAGGCCTCGATCTCTTCTTCTCATTGTAGGTACATCAGTCTTGGCAAGCCCTGATGTATACATTCACAGGACTGGATAAGATTACAATTTTACCCTCCTCTGAGACACATGCATGAGCTCAGAAAATAAAATACAAGTCCCTTACCAATGCTGGTTCATGAATTCCTTCTGTGTGATGGTAAATGTACAAAGTTTGCTGTTCAGAGATTCCTCATCCTGAAAAACAAATTACACAGAACTGATTGTGCATGGCATTACCGTTTGCATATCAGCTCTTTCCCTTTGTTTCTTCTTCTTCATTCCTTTGTCTCTGACCACATTTCACCAACTTTCGGCATCACTTTATTACAATATGTGCTCACAACAACATTCACCAAACAGCTTTCAGCATCACTTTATTACAACCATACACGCTCACAACAACATTCACCAAACAACTTTCCCTCATCACTTTATTACAACCATACACGCTCACAACAACATTCACCAAACAACTTTCGCTCATCACTTTATTACAACCATACACACTCACAACAACACTCACCAAACAACTTTCGCTCATCACTTTATTACAACCATATATGCTCACAACAACATTCACCAAACAACTTTCAGCATCACTTTATTACAACAATATGTGCTCACAACAACATTCACCAAACAGCTTTCAGCATCACTTTATTACAACCATACACGCTCACAACAACATTCACCAAACAACTTTCGGCATCACTTTATTACAACCATATACATGTATGCTCACAACAACACTCACCAAACAACTTTCCCTCATCACTTTATTACAACCATATACGCTCAGAACAACACTCACCAAACAACTTTCACCTTTACATCATCACAGGTACATATATCTAGCTGACCCCAACTGCAATTTTCATACACACTTCATTTTACTTTTTGGAACAGTAATATGATCCTCAGAGCTATCAGATTGGACGAGTGGAAAGCTGGATTGAGGAGTTCCCCTGGTGCAGTTCAGGTGTTCCACAAAGAACCATTAGCCTCAGTACACTCAGCTAAACTACCCAGACCATGTAGACTTACTGAGTCCTCTGCGGCCGAGTCATCATCATCTGGGGCCAAGTCTTCTGCCCAGTCACTGTCTGTCTCCTGAAAGATCAGCACAATTTGGGATAACTTTTCTGTCATGTTTCACAAACTTGTATTAAATGAATTTAACAGATATATCAATATATCAGATTTTATGTGTTAAATGGCATTTCTGTTTTTGTTTTTCATTTGGGTGAATATCTAAGCCTTGTTTACATCTTTTCATATTCAAAATGAACTTATACATTTTGTCAATTCATCTACAATAAGACCGAACAAAATTTATTTATTTATTTATTTATTTAATTGGTGTTTTACCAAGTATTCAAGGATACTTCTCATACGACAGAGGCCAGCATTATGGTGGAAGGAAACCCAACACAAGACTGAACAACAAGTATTTCTGGACGAACAGAGCGTGACTATTTATCAGATCAATGTTTCTCTTCAGCATGCAGAAAAAAAAACAAAAAAAAAAAAATCCATTTCACATGGTAAATGTTGTTAGCAGGCTAAGTTTAATCATAGACTGTTGTAATGATGACTTTCTTGGACACACATATGTAACAAACAACATGAAGATTTGACCTCCATGTCCAGAAGGCAAAACTAGACTTGACCTTGAGTCACATACCTGTGTGGGAGGAAGCTCACAGTCCATGGGGGGTGAGGTACTGCCGCTTCTGCTGAAATAAATAATAATGTCTGTATTAAACACTATTTACCATGAATTCTCCAACCTTCTGCAAAGACTTGGACACAGCTTCTTCAATTTCAAATATTTTAGCTGAAAAGTTGAAAAATAAACATAACAATGTACTTTCTGAAAAGACTTGGGACACATTTACATATGAAATCACAATTTTTTCGAATTCAAATATTTCACTAAAGTTGGAAAATAAACATAATATTTATTATGTTTTTTTATACTGCAATATCATACCACTCAATCAATGAGATGATTTTTACTGCAAAAAAAAAAAAAATTGAACTACACATAAAATTTTATCATCCACACATTCCATAAAAGAACCACCATATTGATGGCATTTTAAACTTGTGTGATTGGGTGACCAGACACCCACCAAGGTTGCCCTACCTTTCGGACATCTGTTTAATGGCCGCCAAGATTTCTCCAATGTAAGACAGAAGGTAACACACAGCTTCAAACATGGCCTGGTGCTGAAAACAAAGCCAGACAGGAAAATGTGACGGTGGTGCAGTAGGGACATTCACCAGGTACAAAAGTACAAACCTGCTGATGTGGATAAACCAAAGAACTACTGTAATTCTTCTCATTTTTAGCACTGGTATATAAATAGAAGCGCTGAAAGCAAAAAACTACATTTGTCTCTCAGTTCTTTTGGAAAGGTAAAGATACATACATACATACATACATACATACATATATATATATATATATATGTTCAGTTAGATATCACTTTTGTTTTTACACCCCCAAACACCAGGACTTCATAAATGGAACATTGTTTTATGACATTCCAATCCAAGCTCAGCTGAATGATGTTTCGCACATTGTGGGTTATCATTTCAACCTCTTCCTCGAAAAGTATTGATGATATTCACCTACACTGTGTAATATCCCCCGTATACGTTGTTCATTAGATGGACTAACCATGTGAGAAAAGAGAAACTGGGTATTCCTGTTACAATTACATGTATACTGGCTAAAAGGAGCAACAAAATATCTCAAACCTTAGAAGAATTACTGGAAACCGTTACATCTCTTACCTTGACGTTATCCTTGGATGCCTCCTCACCCTTGTGTTCAGCCAGGTACGTCTTACTGAAACGTTTCATGACAAGGCATAAACAGAAAAGTTTTGATACAGGCTAGATGTACCTGGAAATGTGCATAAATTCTGCATCTGCTCTGAAAGGTTGAAGGGGTACACAATCGATTCTGAATGGCTCAAGTCTGACGGATAGACAAGTCCAGCCTATATCTTGTCTAATCCGAATTTTAGGTATGATACATTTATTCAAGCATGACCAAGGTGGTTATATTTAAACCAGAAAACCTTATTTCCACTGTTGGCCAATCAGTGTCACTTCTGTATCCCTTTATAACAAATAATAATAATAACCAAAAATAACATTGAACACAGAACCGCTTCTGACTGGTTCAGTCTAAGGTTTAACATTTATACCATGTAGCTTGTAAATGTTGATCTTTCAATCATCCAATCAAAAGTAAAGCAAAGTTGCAATGCCTCATCTCACTGGCTAAAATAACTATTGAAAATATGATCCCCACGTAGCAACAGTGACCCATTCTGATTTCCTAAAACTACATATAACTGTTTCTTTGTAACATTTGAAAATCTGTTTAACTTCAATTAAGTTTCAAAAACACCTTTTTCATTTTTATACATTTATTTATTTGACTGCTGTTTTATGCCATATTCAACAATATTTTACTTTATACCAGCATTATGGTGAAGAAACAGTGCAGAGGCTGCAGAAAAAATGATAAGAGGGGAAGCCAGCATGGGCTTGATTTAAAGTCACAGCGACTACATCGGTGAGTTTTTCCACTGTGCTACGCTAGCACACTCACCCTCCGCCAGGGAGATCCCCCCCCCCACTTTCCCCATAGCCCCATCCTCACCAAATATCCAGCCATCCAGTAGCAGCCTCGAACAAAGCTTGATGGCCGTGTCCTTTCCCCGCACCAGCCAACGTATGCATGACAACCATAAGCTCCGCAAATCCCGAGCTGTCCCCTATAGAGGTCAGGAGTCCAGCACCCATGGGGATGAGGGTCCGGAGGATGGCCTGTGAAACCTCTTCTCCCACGTGGCTAATGAAGAGAAAAAAACACCACATATACACTGTGAACAATTGAGGCACTCTGATTTCCTTCACCCATGAAATTCATCGCTACTGTATGTATGGGTGCCTCGGAAGCAAGCTGAAAGTGGTACAGCTATCGGCCTATTTTACCGGTTCAAAAGGCACGAGTCCAGGGGTTGCCTAGGCCATGGAAGCTTTGGGATGCGAGATGGCTGCAGATGCCCTGAAATCGTTTTACTGGCTTTTTATTCTTAATACAGATTCGTCATAGTTTCATGTGCTAAACGATGCACATGAGTGTCAATGTACCTTCATTTTGTTGGTCTTCATTAAATTGGTTCAGCTTTACTTATTATTTATTTTACAAATAATAAAATTTATTATTTTTTATTGGGAGCGCACTGCTGCCAATGCCACTGATAAGTTACAGTTTTCTCTACAATCAATCAATCAATCTCTAGTTAACACAGTTACTGAAACCTGATTTATCTGTAACTTAAAAGAAAACTTTATTTCTACCACATCTACCAGGCATGCAAATAACTTTTTGCAGCATAACTGACAAAAGACATTCAATCCAACCACTGTTTTTAAGGTTTTTCATGTTATTTACATGTGAAGTTGTGAAGTTTACGCACTGCTTAGTTGTGCCTGACACAATGGGATTTCGTGTCTGACAATATCCTTGACAACATGGTCAATAACAGGCTTGCACCTCTCACTCATTACAACACTGTTGTTGGTGGGCAGATAGGTCTACTGTATTATAAGTGAAGCACCCTACATGAAGTTTTTGAACCGCTGATTGTCTGTTACAGTAACAAACACATGTATAGTGTGGGACTGGCTGTTAATTGTAGGCCAGTGTAGAATAATGCCATGGCTTTCACTGAAAATTCCATGCTAACCAAGCCTCTGAGGGCAGAAAACAGTTTCATCACTGAAACTTTTGAAAACATAAAAATGTCTGCCAAAACAAGATGGTGAAAAATTTGGGAGATATATTTGTGACTATGTTTATAATATTGAAGCGTATATTGTATTGAATATATATTGTAATGAAGTGTGTCATAATAAGGCATGTTGTAATGAAGTGTGTTGTAATGAAGAGTGTCATAATGAGGCATGTTGTAATGAAGTGTGTTGTAATGAAGTGTGTTATAATGAGGCGTGTGAAGCGTGTTGTAATGAGGCGTGTTACAATGAGGTGTATATACCCACTTCTGGAGTTGAACTCATAAGTCTGACTTATTCTCAGCCAGAGACTTGAGATACACACCTCTTTTCCTTCACGATGTATGACGTCAGGCTCTGGAGGAGAAATCGGTTCTCTTGCACTTTGCCTCCCGCATCGTCAAGGCCCTGGGGGTACAGAATAACACAGCATATGAAAAACTCTCCCTTTTAACAAAACCTAGTCAGCTGGGTCAAGGACGAGGGCGGGTCAAGGATTGGGACAAATGTGCAGAAATATAACTAAGTTTTACAACATGAATCAGCCTACTTTGAAGAAAACAGCTCTTCTGCAGTTCGACCTCTCTTTGGTTAAACCTTAATTCATTTCCCAATATGTGGAAGCAACAATTCAACTCAAAAAGACTGGCCCAGGGTAAATGTTTCTTCAGATCTAGTTAGCCAAAACTCAATATCGATAGCATGTACTACATTGTGGTAAAAGCTTTCAGAAAAGCAAAGCACTGCTTTTAAAATATGAAAAGTTTTTGTTATATGAAAAAGAGTTTAAATCGAGTTCCCTGAGAGAACAAGAATTTGACAACTTTTTATTACCACTCTTACCTGTATAGGTGCCATTATCATCTTGCGGAGCCAGCAGCCCAGCACCTGCTTGTCAACTGTGGCCAGGCAGCTCAATGTCCCACACAAAGCCTCGTAACTCTTGTCATTCGGGTTCTTCTCAGCTACAACAAGAACATGGAGACGTGTATAAAACACAGAACTCCACACACCTTCGCATACAGGATACACTGTCTGGGTTTAACTCCATACAGATGAGACGGGGTCCAAATGAATCATTAAAACTACAGCAATTGTTCTCTTACCTTCTGAAGACATATAACACTCTAACAACCAATGACAACCATTATCTGAAGTTACCAAACAAACAATTTTGCGCCTCTTGTCCAAATAAACAAATAACAAAAAAAGAAATAATACATGTAAAATAACTGATCTCAAAACATTTCAATGAAGTAAGTTTGGGTGCGAGCATGAACGTACCAAGTTGGAAGAGTTTGTTGAAGAACTTGAGGACCTTGGTGCCGTAGTTTGGGGACAGGTTATCCGCGGCAGCTGACAACAAAATGCTGCTCAAATCTGTACAAACAACAGTAAACATTATATGGCGTGCCCGATACAACCAGAAAGTACAGTGTATGAACTCTGACTCAAACGTATTTTACCAGTTACCAGACCACTGGACCACAATGGTATACAAGACACCAATGAATACTGCATGTTCATACTACTCGGCTAGGATGGAGTCTCAATCACATATCAGATTGCTGGTTACATTATGTACTTCATACCTAGTTCTGGCATTTATACACTTGAGTCTTAACCAAATATCAGATTGCTGGTTACTTCATACCTAGTTCTGGCATTTATACACTTGAGTCTCAATCACATATCAGATTGCTGGTTACTTCATACCTAGTTCTGGCATTTATACACTTGAGTCTCAATCACATATCAGATTGCTGGTTACTTCATACCTAGTTCTGGCATTTATACACTTGAGTCTCAATCACATACCAGATTGCTGGTTACTTAATACCTAGTTCTGGCATTTATACACTTGAGTCTTAATCACATATCAGATTGCTGGTTACTTCATATCTAGTTCTGTCATTTATACACTTGAGTCTCAATCACATATCAGATTGCTGGTTACTTCATACCTAGTTCTGGCATTTATACACTCGAGTCTTAATCACATATCAGATTGCTGGTTACTTCATACCTAGTTCTGGCATTTATACACTTGAGTCTCAATCACATATCAGATTGCTGGTTACTTCATACCTAGTTCTGGCATTTATACACTCGAGTCTCAATCACATATCAGATTGCTGGTTACTTCATACCTAGTTCTGGCATTTATACACTCGAGTCTTAATCACATATCAGATTGCTGGTTACTTCATACCTAGTTCTGGCATTTATACACTGGAGTCTTAATCACATATCAGATTGCTGGTTACTTCATACCTAGTTCTGGCATTTATACACTGGAGTCTTAATCACATATCAGATTGCTGGTTACTTCATACCTAGTTCTGGCATTTATACACTTGAGTCACAATCACATATCAGATTGCTGGTTACTTCATACCTAGTTCTGGCATTTATACACTTGAGTCACAATCACATATCAGATTGCTGGTTACTTCATATCTAGTTCTGGCATTTATACACTTGAGTCTCAATCACATATCAGATTGCTGGGTACTTCATACCTAGTTCTGGCATTTATACACTTGAGTCTTAACCACATATCAGATTGCTGGTTACTTCATACCTAGTTCTGGCATTTATACACTTGAGTCTCAATCACATATCAGATTGCTGGTTACTTCATACCTAGTTCTGGCATTTATACACTCGAGTCTTAATCACATATCAGATTGCTGGTTACTTCATACCTAGTTCTGGCATTTATACACTTGAGTCTCAATCACATATCAGATTGCTGGTTACTTCATACCTAGTTCTGGCATTTATACACTTGAGTCTCAATCACATATCAGATTGCTGGTTACTTCATACCTAGTTCTGGCATTTATACACTCGAGTCTTAATCACATATCAGATTGCTGGTTACTTCATACCTAGTTCTGGCATTTATACACTTGAGTCTTAATCACATATCAGATTGCTGGTTACTTCATACCTAGTTCTGGCATTTATACACTGGAGTCTTAATCACATATCAGATTGCTGGTTACTTCATACCTAGTTCTGGCATTTATACACTTGAGTCTTAATCACATATCAGATTGCTGGTTACTTCATACCTAGTTCTGGCATTTATACACTTGAGTCACAATCACATATCAGATTGCTGGTTACTTCATATCTAGTTCTGGCATTTATACACTTGAGTCTCAATCACATATCAGATTGCTGGGTACTTCATACCTAGTTCTGGCATTTATACACTTGAGTCTTAACCACATATCAGATTGCTGGTTACTTCATACCTAGTTCTGGCATTTATACACTTGAGTCTCAATCACATATCAGATTGCTGGTTACTTCATACCTAGTTCTGGCATTTATACACTTGAGTCTTAATCACATATCAGATTGCTGGTTACTTCATATCTAGTTCTGTCATTTATACACTTGAGTCTCAATCACATATCAGATTGCTGGTTACTTCATACCTAGTTCTGGCATTTATACACTCGAGTCTTAATCACATATCAGATTGCTGGTTACTTCATACCTAGTTCTGGCATTTATACACTTGAGTCTCAATCACATATCAGATTGCTGGTTACTTCATACCTAGTTCTGGCATTTATACACTTGAGTCTCAATCACATATCAGATTGCTGGTTACTTCATACCTAGTTCTGGCATTTATACACTTGAGTCTTAATCACATATCAGATTGCTGGTTACTTCATACCTAGTTCTGGCATTTATACACTTGAGTCTTAATCACATATCAGATTGCTGGTTACTTCATACCTAGTTCTGGCATTTATACACTTGAGTCTTAATCACATATCAGATTGCTGGTTACTTCATACCTAGTTCTGGCATTTATACACTTGAGTCTTAACCACATATCAGATTGCTGGTTACTTCATACCTAGTTCTGGCATTTATACACTGGAGTCTTAATCACATATCAGATTGCTGGTTACTTCATACCTAGTTCTGGCATTTATACACTTGAGTCTTAATCACATATCAGATTGCTGGGTACTTCATACCTAGTTCTGGCATTTATACACTTGAGTCACAATCACATATCAGATTGCTGGTTACTTTATATCTAGTTCTGGCATTTATACACTTGAGTCTCAATCACATATCAGATTGCTGGGTACTTCATACCTAGTTCTGGCATTTATACACTTGAGTCTTAACCACATATCAGATTGCTGGTTACTTCATACCTAGTTCTGGCATTTATACACTTGAGTCTCAATCACATATCAGATTGCTGCAGGTCTCGACATAAGAGGCGATCGAATCGGCCGATCGTTTGTCGATCTCCTAAACGTAAATACAGGGGAACGAATTTTTGAACAATAATTTCATGTTGGCAAGTACAATGTGCTCTCAGTAAGTCGCTTTTTGCCGGTTTAAAAAGAAAAAGAACAGCACAAAACAAGATTAGACGAACTGTGTAAACAAGATTGATCCCCGTGATCTATGTAGGCGTGATCAGAATTTCGATCTTCTGGCTGAAAATCTAGGAGAACGATTTACTGATCCCCTCGTTCAACCTTATGCCGAGGCCTGTTGCTGGTTACTTCATACCTAGTTCTGGCATTTATACACTTGAGTCTCAATCACATATCAGATTGCTGGGTACTTCATACCTAGTTCTGGCATTTATACACTGGAGTCTTAATCACATATCAGATTGCTGGTTACTTCATACCTAGTTCTGGCATTTATACACTGGAGTCTTAATCACATATCAGATTGCTGGTTACTTTATACCTAGTTCTGGCATTTATATACATGAGTCTTAACCACATTTCAGATTGCTGGTTACTTCATACCTAGTTCTGGCATTTATACACTTGAGCCTTAATCACATATCAGATTGCTGGTTACTTCATACCTAGTTCTGGCATTTATACACTTGAGTCTCAATCACATATCAGATTGCTGGTTACTTCATACCTAGTTCTGGCATTTATACACTTGAGTCTTAACCACATTTCAGATTGCTGGTTACTTCATACCTAGTTCTGGCATTTATACACTCAAGTCTTAATCACATATCAGATTGCTGGTTACTTCATACCTAGTTCTGGCATTTATACACTTGAGTCTTAACTACATTTCAGATTGCTGGTTACTTCATACCTAGTTCTGGCATTTATACACTTGAGTCTTAATCACATATCAGATTGCTGGGTACTTCATACCTAGTTCTGGCATTTATACACTTGAGTCTTAACTACATTTCAGATTGCTGGTTACTTCATACCTAGTTCTGGCATTTATACACTTGAGTCTTAACCACATTTCAGATTGCTGGTTACTTCATACCTAGTTCTGGCATTTATACACTTGAGTCTTAATCACATATCAGATTGCTGGTTACTTCATACCTAGTTCTGGCATTTATACACTTGAGTCACAATCACATATCAGATTGCTGGTTACTTCATATCTAGTTCTGGCATTTATACACTTGAGTCTCAATCACATATCAGATTGCTGGTGACATTAAGTACTTCATACCTAGTTCTGGCATATACACACTTGAGTAGCATCACATCCGTATCTCATTTTTTACGTTTTGAACAATGTTGATTAAGCCCCTTACTCAATAATTTTTCATTCATTTAACAGCACTCAGGTTTATGTGTGGAAGAAATGCAACTGCTGGGGAAAAACCACCACATTTGGACAGGTATCTGACAAACATTCTGAAATTACATCACCATCAATAAGGTAACATAAATCTATGACAAACCACCTGAAATCTTGGCCTTATCTTAAATCACACATCTGCCAGATTAAGTTCAGTGTATATCTTTGTTTGGAAGGCAGGGTAATATCCTACTGGGGAAATGTATGTTATGGAACCAGAAGTAATATTTTAAGACATTTAATTGCCTCCAAAAAGCAATTCTTTGTGCAAAAGTTTAGGTCAATTACTGCACATGTATGTTCAGGAATTTACTGTAAGGTCACAACTGAACACATCACTTGACTCTATACACCATCATGTACTGGCTGATTGAGACTGACAAGAATTTACTATAAGGTCACCATTCAGCACATGATTTGACTCTATACACCATCATGTACTGGCTGATTGAGACTGACAAGAATTTACTGTAAGGTCACAATTGAGCACATCACTTGACTGTATACACCATCATGTACTGGCAGATTGAGACTGACAAGAATTTACTATAAGGTCACCATTCAGCACATGATTTGACTCTATACACTATCCTGTACTGGCAGATTGAGACTGACAGCTGAAACAGTAAATCAGTCATGTTACCCTTCACCTTAGAGACTTACCTCCACTCTCAGTGTAGAATTTCTCAAAAGCTTTCTTCCCAGCTGGTTTCTCAAGGTGGTTTTCCATAAACTTTAGACAGTCCAGGAAAATCTTCTCATCCAGACCACTACAAACAGAGATCAAGATGAATATTGTAAATTTACTAGGTGGAGGAAGTATGAACTAGGAAGCCAATGCATCAGCCTAAGGGAACACCAAGGTCTAATCTCATACCAAGAAGGGAACACCAAGGTCTAATCTCATACCAAGAAGGGAACACCAAGGTCTAATCTCATACCAAGAAGGGAACACCAAGGTCTAATCTCATACCAAGAAGGGAACACCAAGGTCTAATCTCATACCAAGAAGGGAACACCAAGGTCTAATCTCATACCAAGAAGGGAACACCAAGGTCTAATCTCATACCAAGAAGGGAACACCAAGGTCTAATCTCATACCAAGAAGGGAACACCAAGGTCTAATCTCATACCAAGAAGGGAACACCAAGGTCTAATCTCATACCAAGAAGGGAACACCAAGGTCTAATCTCATACCAAGAAGGGAACACCAAGGTCTAATCTCATACCAAGAAGGGAACACCAAGGTCTAATCTCATACCAAGCCTGACTTCATATTATGCACAGATTTTACAAAATGTTTTAAGAAAATGTTTTCAACAGGACGTACTAAGTATTTCAAATTTAAAGTTTTCTTCGCTTTCAGGCTCATACAAAGTTTAGAGTATATCCATCCACAAGTTTTTATGGACTGTTTTCTAAAACATCAAGACTTGCCTGAAAATTTATTTATCTATCTGTCAATTAAATGAACTGAAATCTGAGACAGTACATAAGTTAAACGAGAATGTTAGTGAAAGAATGCTGCATTTTGACATTACCTTCAGCGGACCATACCTGTTCATCTCCTACCCATGCCAAGTGGCATCTTTCCTATACCTCTATATTTATGCTGCTTTAGTTCAACTTTATGCAAATTTCCATGTGAATACCTCATGTTAGCACATGCCCCTCACCTGTTTGCTGTTGAGTAGGTGGTGATGAGCTCCATGACAGGTAGAGATTACATGGACATACAATCTTCTGGCCAAACTCATCACCGTCCATTGGTCCCAGAAAACGTTCCAGAGACAGCGAGATCTACAGGTAAGATTTATTTATGTTTTACTGATATATATTCATCTGCTTGGTGTTTCACATTGTACTCAAGAAACTTACACTTATACCACAGTATCCAGCATTATGGTGGGAGGAAACCGAGCAGATCTTCCCACATACATCTGAACACGCAGTCAGCAAGAGCTGGACTTGAACTCACAGCGACCGCATTAGGCTCCTGGGTAACTGCATGGTACTGCTAACCACCTCGGGCATAGAAGCCCCCTATTTACCTATAAAATTGGTATTTAGCACCATACTGACGAATACTGCCTGTAGTATTTATTTATTTATAAGATTGGTACTTAGCACCATACTGATGAATATGGCCTGCAGTATTTATTTATTTCTCCATCAAATCAGTATTTAAAATCATACTAACGAATATGGCCTGGAGTATTTATTTATTTCTCCATCAGATCAGTATTTAGAACCATACTGACAAATATGGCCTGCTGTATTTATTATTTCTCCATCAAATCAGTATTTAGAACCATACTGACAATATGGCCTGCTGTATTATCTATCTGCGCATCAGATCAGAATTTAGCACCATACTGACGAATATGGCCTGCTGTATTTATTTATTTGTCCATCAAATCAGTATTTAGAACCATACTAGATGAATATGGCCTGCTGTATTTATTTATTTCTCCATCAGATCAGTATTTAGCACCATACTGACGAATATGGCCTGCTGTATTTATTTATTTCTCCATCAAATCAGTATTTAAAATCATACTAACGAATATGGCCTGGAGTATTTATTTATTTCTCCATCAGATCAGTATTTAGAACCATACTGATGAATATGGCCTGCGTATTTATTTATTTGTCCATCAAATCAGTATTTAGAACCATACTAACAAATATGGCCTGCTGTATTTATCTATCTGTGCATCAGATCAGAATTTAGCACCATACTGACGAATATTGCCTGCTATATTTATTTATTTTTCCATCAGATCAGTATTTAGCACCATACTGATGAATATGGCCTGCTGTATTTATTTATTTGTCCATCAAATCAGTATTTAGCGCCATACTGATGAATATTGCTTAGAGTATTCATTTATTTGTGCATCAGATCAGTATTTAGAACCATACTGACAAATATGGACTGCTGTATTTATTTATTTGTGCATCAGATCAGAATTTAGCACCATACTGTTGATACTGCCTTTTATTTATTTATTTACAAAAATTGTATTACACTATATTGACACAAATAGCCTAGATTAAGCTACTGCCATGTAGCAGGTACCTGACCAACAAGAGAATTTGTGCATACAACACTAATGGGTCTGTGATCCACCAGCTGAAGCAAGACTAACATGTATTACAGATGAGTCAGCCAACAGACTGAGAAACTGATTGGGTGTGCTTTGTCTTAGGCTTTAGACTGTACGTGGGAAGGTCTGCCAGCAACCTGCAGATGGTCGTGCAGATGTTTCCTCTCACCATAATGCTGGCTGCTGTTGTATAAGTGAAATATTCTTGAGTACGGCCTAAAACACCAATCAAATAAATAAATAAATTTTCATACTTTATACATAATATATATCAACATCAAACTATGTTAAACACACTGCACTCAACTGAGTTAACAGTGCATTTATCTGACTTTGGTTTTCGTCAAGAACAGTTCATGCATTCATTCAATCATTCAATCACTAGTTTAGCTGCAGTGAGTGAAACCAGCCAGAGCCCAGAGGAAATCACTGCACTGTACAATGTACGTGGTAAAGCTCCTGACATAAGGCTAGCCAAGCCACACAGAGATGGACCTGAATACAGTACGCCAGCCGCTTTCAACCCAGACATGGACCTGAATACAGTACGCCAGCCGTTTTCAACCAGTTGTCTTCCACATCCCAGGATCACAATACTGTCTTAACTTCACTGTACAAGGTATGTGGTAAAGCTCCTGATATAAGGCTAGACAAGCCACCCAGAGATGGACCTGAATACAGTACGCCAGCCGTTTTCAACCAGTTGTCTTCCACATCCCAGGATCACAATACTGTCTTAACTTCACTGTACAAGGTATGTGGTAAAGCTCCTGATATAAGGCTAGACAAGCCAACCCAGAGATGGACCTGAATACAGTACGCCAGGCGCTTTCAACCAGTTGTCTTCCAAGTCCCAGGATCACAATACTGTCTTAACTTCACTGTATAAGGTATGTGGCAAAGCTCCTGATATAAGGCTAGACAAGCCACCCAGAGATGGACCTGAATGCAGTACACCAGCCGCTTTCAACAGTTGTCTTCCAAGTCCCAGGATCACAATACTGTCTTAACTTCAAAACAGTTTACCAAGCTAAAATTACAACTTCCCTTCCCTCAACTTATTTTTGCTTTTTTAAATACTTTGAGCTAACATAGTATTTGAAGACAAAATTTGATAATTAGCCTTTAAGTTCAAATCTAAGTTCAGAACTAGTAGAACAAGACTGACTTATTACACAATGTAAGATGGCTCAGGGATCCTTGGGTCTGAACAACTCATTGGGAAGTTCTAGAGGCGAGACTCCACAACTGTACATTAATATCAAATCAGCTTTGAAACAAACTGATCTATTAGCACAACACTGTTAGCACAAAGTAATGAATGTGTAATCTCACCATGTCTGCCAGGTACTCGGTGGTCACGTCAAAGATCATGGGGAAGGTGACACGCACCATCTCCTTACTGCTGTCACTGTCTGGACACCAGCTACAACAACAACCAACATCTTCACAACCAACCAACATGGAGTTACTCATCTGAGGTACCAGCACACCTACAAGCACTCAGAACAATTACACATAACACATAAGGCCGCCTGGCTGCTGAATCACACAAAAATGTGTGACCAACACATCACAGTTCCATCACTGTTTGACCTCATGTATAAACTATTATGCCTATTGTATAAACTATTATGCCTATTGTATAAACTATTATGCCCATTGTATAAACTATTATGCCTGTTGTATAAACTATTATGCCCATTGTATAAACTATTATGCCTATTGTATAAACTATTATGCCCATTGTATAAACTATTATGCCTATTGTATAAACTATTATGCCTATTGTATGAAATATTATGTTTCCTAAGTTTTACAACATTTTCTTGGACATAAATCCTGCTTCTAAACTGGAAACTGTTCCACAGACTTGTTATGTTTTAAACAGGATACTGTCACTTTATATCAACAATTTACCAAGGGAGACAACTGTATCATTAGAGATAACTTACGTCACAAGATCAGCAGCAAATCGGACCAGTGAGTTCAGGCAGTGACGAATGGACGTGTTCACAGTGAACTCTGACTGGCCTGTAGAGGGGAAAAAAATCACATTAAAATTGTACAATTACAAATTATTTAAAAAACGGTTAGTATTATGCTTGTGGGAAGCCATAATGCACACTTCATTGGTCATGAGCGCCACTGTCACAGTGAGTCTCTTGGAGCTATGGTGGGCCCCCACAGATGAACCGTGAAAAGATTTAACCTACTTCACATGGTTATTAGTTAAAACCTCTCAGTCAACCTGAAGAAGGATGGTGGTCAGCCTGAAGAAACCCACCACACTTTGATGTCAGACAAACATGTACGACAAACCTTTCTCTGAACTAGCAGGAGATGGATTTGAACACACATAGGCCACTTTCAGCAGTTAAAACTTTTGGCTATTAAAGAAAACAAGGCCAACTACTCAACTTTCAGAGCTACATTTTCCTGCAGTGCATATGCGCACTCCTTTGTGATGAACACCATGTGTGCTAGTCTGCGGCATTCATCAGTCCTGATCCTCGTGAACTATGCTGATCACCGTTCAAGCTGTGATCTTACCAGTGCCAACGTGGCGATATGAGCACTGTGTATAGCACTACATGTACTGTGATCTTACCCGTCACTAGGAGCTGTGGTTTACCTGACAATGTGGCAATATGAGCACTGTGTATAGGCACAGCACTACATGTACTGTGATCTTACCCGTGACTAGGAGCTGTGGTTTACCTGACAACGTGGCAATGTGAGCACTGTGTATAGGCATAGCACTACATGTACTGTGATCTTACCCGTGACTAGGAGCTGTGGTTTACCTGACAACGTGGTGATATGAGCACTGTGTATAGGCATAGCACTGCATGTACTGTGATCTTACTAGTGACTAGGAGCTGTGGTTTACCTGACAACGTGGTGATATGAGCACTGTGTATAGCACTACATGTACTGTGATCTTACCAGTGACTAGGAGGTGTGGTTTACCTGACAACGTGGTGATATGAGCACTGTGTATAGGCATAGCACTGCATGTACTGTGATTTTACCCGTGACTAGGAGCTGTGGCTTACCTGACAACGTGGCGATATGAGCACAGTGTACAGGCAGAGCACTACATATACTTCGATCTTACCCGTGACTAGGAGCTGTGGCTTACCTGACAACGTGGCGATATGAGCACTGTGTATAGCACTACATGTACTGCGATCTTACCAGTGACTAGGAGCTGTGGCTTACCTGACAACGTGGCGATATGAGCACAGTGTATAGCACTACATGTACTGTGATCTTACCAGTGACTAGGAGCTGTGGTTTACCTGACAACGTGGTAATATGAGCACTGTGTATAGGCATAGCACTGCATGTACTGTGATTTTACCCGTGACTAGGAGCTGTGACTTACCTGACAACGTGGCGATATGAGCACTGTGTATAGCACTACATGTACTGTGATCTTACCGGTGACTAGGAGCTGTGGCTTACCTGACAACGTGGCAATATGAGCACTGTGTATAGCACTACATGTACTGTGATCTTACCGGTGACTAGGAGCTATGGCTTACCTGACAACATGGCGATATGAGCACTGTGTATAGCACTACATGTACTGCGATCTTACCAGTGACTAGGAGCTGTGGCTTACCTGACAACGTGGCGATATGAGCACTGTGTATAGCACTACATGTACTGTGATCTTACCGGTGACTAGGAGCTGTGGCTTACCTGACAACGTGGCAATATGAGCACTGTGTATAGCACTACATGTACTGCGATCTTACCAGTGACTAGGAGCTGTGGCTTACCTGACAACGTGGCAATATGAGCACTGTGTATAGCACTACATGTACTGCAATCTTACCAGTGACTAGGAGCTGTGGCTTACCTGACAACGTGGCGATATGAGCACTGTGTATAGCATCCAGGTAACTCTCACCAGGTAGGATGTCGTTAGCGAAAGCATTCCTCTGAAGCAGAAAAAAAAAACATTAACTGTAACAATAATCTTCTGAAAAGGCTGCTACATATAAAACAGGCAGAGAAGGATATATGTGTATATGTTCTATTCCCTTCATTAAATTAAATTAAAAAAAATAACATAAAATGTCATCAGGAGTTCTTTTACTTCTTTTTGGAATTTGCCCCAGGAATCTGTTCCACAATGCAGTATAGGCATAAAATGATTCAATAATCACCTTAGCCTGAAAACACCTTCTACTGGGTGTGGCAAATGTAACGCCATAGCATTAAAATGATGTTGTCATTACAACCTCTACGTGACACGAAGCCTTGATTGGGTAAAAACAAAGCCACTACACTCACCCAGCTGCCGATACTAGGGAACTCATTCCCTGCCCCGGTGGCGTTCCACTTCTCAATGACACTCCTGACGGGGAGGGGCAGTGACGACATGATGCCCACCCCCAGGACAGACACCCGTGATGCTCTGCTAGAACCGATACTGACCACGGTTCCAAATGCCTTCAACTGATCAGGGCTGGGAGGTTCATCCCCTATCTGGGGCACCTGGCTTAGCAGGCAGGACCTGAGGGTAGGGGAAAACCCAAGAAGGTAAGGCACCACAGATATCATTCAACACTATAGTGCTGCAAACCTTCATAATTATTTAATTTATTTATCTGTTTAGAGTTTTACACTGTACTCAAAAATATTTCACTTCCTTTACGGCATTATGGTGGGAAGGGGCTGAGTCCAGGGGGGAACCCATGACCATCCACAGGTCTGACATTAACAAATATTATTTTTAATGATTATCATACCATGTTTTAGGACAATTTACAATGTACCAGATTGTGGATGTCATACAGAAAGTGGTTTAGGTAAAATTCATCTCATTGGTTAGGGTAACACTTTCTGAGTACAACAAAGATTCTGGCTCTGCACAACTAAACAGAGCACATAAAAAACAAATGTACTGTATATGTCATCAGATTTCCACCACAACAAATTAACAGCTGCCAGGGTTGACCAAATGACAAGAACATCAATGGCTGAAGTTAGCTGTCAACATATCTCTCCATCTCACTTTGTCAGTTGGTTAAATTTATCATCTACCTTTGAACATCAGCTACTTATTTATTTCTTCACTTATTTGATTGGTGTTTCATGCCATGTGCAAGAAAATTTCTCTTATATGACAGCGGCCAACATTACGGTGATAGGTAATCGTTCAGAGCTTGGGGGGAAACCACAACCATCTGCAGGTTGCTGACTGACCTCCCCAACTGAGAGGAAGCCAGCTTGAATCAGCCAATCAGTTAAAGAAGGACCGGAGCACAAGATGACATGAGCTTTTTTGAGGGATGTTGCAGCTTATCTGAACTTGCACTTAATGCTTACCAAAATTTCTCAACCTTTTTGTATATGAAAGAACATCCTCAAGTTGATTTTTCAGACAAAACTACATTGGTTGGATTGGTCAATTTGAGGGCTTCACCCTTTTAATTTTATCAGTCCGCATTGACTAATGCATTCAGGATATACTTGAATAAACACCTTACAAACATGTGAAAAAATTCGCAGATAGGGATCTCTGTGAACCTTTCCTCTGAGGAATTACAGTACATGTTCTCCTTCTGCTTGCACATGTCAATATTTCCCTTATCAAGAGCCTGTAGGCTTTGGCCTGCACAAGTCAGTATTTCCCTTATCAAGAGCCTGTAGGCATTGGCTGCACAAGTCAATATTTCCCTTATCAAGAACTTGTAGGTTTTGGCTGCACATGTCAATATTTCCCTTGTCAAGAACTTGTAGGCTTTGGCCTGCACAAGTCAGTATTTCCCTTATCAAGAGCCTGTAGGCTTTGGCTGCACAAGTCAATATTTCCCTTATCAAGAACTTGTAGGTTTTGGCCTGCACAAGTCAGTGTTTCCCTTATCAAGAGCCTGTAGGCTTTGGCCTGCACAAGTCAGTATTTCCCTTATCAAGAGCCTGTAGGCTTTGGCTGTACAAGTCAATATTTCCCTTATCAAGAACTTATAGGTTTTGGCTGCACATGTCAATATTTCCCTTGTCAAGAACTTGTAGGCTTTGGCCTGCACAAGTCAGTATTTCCCTTATCAAGAGCCTGTAGGCTTTGGCTGCACAAGTCAATATTTCCCTTATCAAGAACTTGTAGGTTTTGGCCTGCACAAGTCAGTATTTCCCTTATCAAGAGCCTGTAGGCTTTGGCTGCACAAGTCAATATTTCCCTTATCAAGAACCCGTAGGCTTTGGCTGCACAAGTCAATATTTCCCTTATCAAGAACCCGTAGGCTTTGACCTGCACAAGTCAATACTTCCCTTATCAAGAACCCGTAGGCTTTGGCTGCACAAGTCAATATTTCCCTTATCAACAGCCTGTAGGCTTTGACCTGCACAAGTCAATACTTCCTTTATCAAGAACCCGTAGGCTTTGGCCTGAACAAGTCAGTAATTACCTTATAAAGAGCCCTTAGGACTTCCCTTATCAAGAACCCGTAGGCTTTGGCCTGCACACGTCAGTAATTACCTTATAAAGAGCCCATAGGATTTGCCCTGCACACAACAGTATTACCTTATAAAGAGCCTGTAGGCTTTGGCCTGCACACGTCAGTAATTACCTTATAAAGAGCCCATACGCTTCAGCCTGCACACGTCAGTAATTACCTTATAAAGAGCCTGTAGGCTTTGGCCTGCACACGTCAGTAATTACCTTATAAAGAGCCCGTAGGCTTTGGCAGTGAACAGGTCAGTGATTACCTTATAAAGAACCCATAGGCTTTGGCAGTGCACATGTCAGTAATTACCTTATAAAGAACCCGTAGGCTTTGGCCTGAAAATGGCAGTAATTACCTCATCAAGAACCCATAGGCTTTGGCCTGCACATGTCAGTAATTACCTTATAAAGAGCCTGTAGGCTTTGGGAGTGCACGTCAGTAATTACCTTATAAAGAGCCTGTAGGCTTTGGCCTGCACACGTCAGTAATTACCTTATAAAGAGCCCGTAGGCTTTGGGAGTGCACGTCAGTAATTACCTTATAAAGAGCCCGTAGGCTTTGACCTGCACACGTCAGTAATTACCTTATAAAGAGCCTGTAGGCTTTGGGAGTGCACATATCAGTAATTACCTTATAAAGAGTCCGTAGGCTTTGGCCTGCACACATCAGTAATTACCTTATAAAGAACCCGTAAGCTTTGGCCTGCACACGTCAGTAATTACCTTATAAAGAGCCCATAGGCTTTGGGAGTGCACAAGTCAGTAATTACCTTATAAAGAGCCCGTAGGCTTTGGCAGTTCACACGTCAGTAATTACCTTATAAAGAGACTGTAGGCTTTGGCCTGCACACATCAGTAATTACCTTATAAAGAGTCCGTAGGCTTTGGCAGTGCACATGGCAGTAATTACCTTATAAAGAGCCTGTAGGCTTTGGCCTGCACACGTCAGTAATTACCTTATATAGAGCCTGTAGGCTTTGGCCTGCACACGTCAGTAATTACCTTATAAAGAGCCTGTAGGCTTCAGCCTGCAAACGTCAGTAATTACCTTATCAAGAGCCCGTAGGCTTTGGCCTGCACATGGCAGTAATTACCTTATAAAGAGCCCGTAGGCTTTGGTCTGCACATATCAGTAATTACCTTACCAAGAGCCCGTAGGCTTTGGCAGTGCACATCAGTAATAACCTTATAAAGAGCCTGTAGGCTTTGGCCTGCACATATCAGTAATTACCTTATAAAGAGTCCGTAGGCTTTGGGAGTGCACATGGCAGTAATTACCTTATAAAGAACCCGTAGGCTTTGGGAGTGCGCATGGCAGTAATTACCTTATAAAGAACCCGTAGGCTTTGACCTGCACGTCAGTAATTACCTTATAAAGAGTCTGTAGGCTTTGGCACTGCACATATCAGTAATTACCTTACAAAGAGCCCGTAGGCTTTGGCCAGGAGAAATGTGGCAGGCAGTAAGTCAACTGCGATGATCATCGTCGTGTATGGGTCTGTGTCCTCCTGGTGGTGGAAAGCAGAACCAACATCATAATAATATGTTTTGTTTCCAAATAAATCTTAAATACAAGCGAAACCATGAACACCTCAACTTAATTTGAAGTTAAGCAATCGTTTTTACCTCACTGAAGAATAACTCATAAATCTACAAACAACAATCACAAAGAAAGTCTGGCATGGTTTGATTAACTACTTGGGGACTGACCATGGCTTTGGAGAAGGCCTCATCAAGGGAGACAAGGACAAGGGAGATGACTGTAATAAGCAAATAACCTCCCCCCACTCTCCTACCACCACTACTACCACTGCCAAATCAGGCATGGTTTGATTAACTACTTGGTGACTGACCATGGCTTTGGTGAAGGCCTCATCAAGGGAGACAAGGACAAGGGAGATGACTGTAATAAGCAAATACCCCCCCCCCCCCCCACCCCACTCTCCCACCACCACTACTACCACTGCCAAATCAGGCATGGTTTGATTAACTACTTGGTGACTGACCATGGCTTTGGTGAAGGCCTCATCAAGGGAGACAAGGACAAGAGAGATGACTGTAATAAGCAAATAACCTCCCCCCACTCTCCCACCACCACTACTACCACTGCCAAATCAGGCATGGTTTGATTAATTACTTGGTGACTGACCATGGCTTTGGTGAAGGCCTCATCAAGGGAGACAAGGACAAGGGAGATGACTGTAATAAGCAAATAACCTCCCTCCACTCTCCCACCACCACTACTACCACTGCCAAATCAGGCATGGTTTGATTAATTACTTGGTGACTGACCATGGCTTTGGTGAAGGCCTCATCAAGGGAGACATGGACTAGGGAGATGACTGTAATAAGCAAATAACCTCCCCCCACTCTCCCACCACCACTACTACCACTGCCAAATCAGGCATGGTTTGATTAATTACTTGGTGACTGACCATGGCTTTGGTGAAGGCCTCATCAAGGGAGACAAGGACAAGGGAGATGACTGTAATAAGCAAATAACCTCCCCCCACTCTCCTACCACCACTACTACCACTGCCAAATCAGGCATGGTTTGATTAACTACTTGGTGACTGACCATGGCTTTGGAGAAGGCCTCATCAAGGGAGACAAGGACAAGGGAGATGACTGTAATAAGCAAATAACCTCCCCCTACTCTCCCACCACCACTACTACCACTGCCAAATCAGGCATGGTTTGATTAATTACTTGGTGACTGACCATGGCTTTGGTGAAGGCCTCATCAAGGGAGACATGGACTAGGGAGATGACTGTAATAAGCAAATAACCTCCCCCCACTCTCCCACCACCACTACTACCACTGCCAAATCAGGCATGGTTTGATTAACTACTTGGTGACTGACCATGGCTTTGGTGAAGGCCTCATCAAGGGAGACAAGGACAAGGGAGATGACAGTAATAAGCAAATAACCTCCACCCCCCCCCCCACTCTCCCACCACCACTACTACCACTACCAAATCAGGCATGGTTTGATTAACTACTTGGTGACTGACCATGGCTTTGGTGAAGGCCTCATCAAGGGAGACAAGGACAAGGGAGATGACAGTAATAAGCAAATAACCTCCCCCCCCCCCCCACACTCTCCCACCACCACTACTACCACTACCAAATCAGGCATGGTTTGATTAACTACTTGGTGACTGACCATGGCTTTGGTGAAGGCCTCATCAAGGGAGACATGGACAAGGGAGATGACTGTAATAAGCAAATAACCCCCCCCCCCCACTCTCCCACCACCACTACTACCACTGCCAAATCAGGCATGGTTTGATTAACTACTTGGTGACTGACCATGGCTTTGGTGAAGGCCTCATCAAGGGAGACATGGACAAGGGAGATGACTGTAATAAGCAAATAACCCCCCCCCCCCCCCACTCTCCCACCACCACTACTACCACTGCCAAATCAGGCATGGTTTGATTAATTACTTGGTGACTGACCATGGCTTTGGTGAAGGCCTCATCAAGGGAGACAAGGACAAGGGAGATGACTGTAATAAGCAAATAACCTCCCCCTACTCTCCCACCACCACTACTACCACTGCCAAATCAGGCATGGTTTGATTAACTACTTGGTGACTGACCATGGCTTTGGTGAAGGCCTCATCAAGGGAGACAAGGACAAGGGAGATGACTGTAATAAGCAAATAACCTCCCCCCACTCTCCCACCACCACTACTACCACTGCCAAATCAGGCATGGTTTGATTAATTACTTGGTGACTGACCATGGCTTTGGTGAAGGCCTCATCAAGGGAGACATGGACTAGGGAGATGACTGTAATAAGCAAATAACCTCCCCCCACTCTCCCACCACCACTACTACCACTGCCAAATCAGGCATGGTTTGATTAACTACTTGGTGACTGACCATGGCTTTGGTGAAGGCCTCATCAAGGGAGACATGGACTTTAGAGATGACAGCATCCAGCAATGTAATGGTCGTTATCCCTGGTAACTCCTTCTGAGGCAGGGTCACATTCTGACCAATCAGTGGGAGGACAGCAATCTGCAATGTACAGTACAATCATGTCAGTTAGGCTCATTCCAGGATATATATTTTATTTCTTCTGATCAGTGCTGAACACCGTAGGCCACACCAATTAGTTTTTATTTTACAGTCAGAAAGAACAGATTTTCAATGTGGACAGCGGCTGCAAAAAAAACAAAATAAAAACACATGAACATTGTGGGAAACGTGAACTAACCAGCAAAGTGTTCCTTACATTGAAAGCCTTGAGAAAAAGAAAAATCATTAAAAAAAAAAACAAAGAAACACCAAAATAAAAAAAGGGGACTTTCAATCTTATTTCCATTCTATTTTGGAATTTTATAGTGTCAGCTTGCCCCTAAAACACAAGAAACAATTAGTGTGGCCAAAAAAACTCAATAATTTTTCTATAACTTCATCTATATGGTGACAGTCCGATTTACGGTTGCCGGTAAAAACCAACCTGTTAAATCTGCTGACAATCACCTCAGCCAAGCTGTGAACGCAGGAAAACCAACCTGTTAAATCTGCTGACAATCGCCTCAGCCAAGCTGTGAACGCAGGAAAGCCTCACTGCTAAATAGCAAGACAATCACAGTGCCCCAATGCTTTAGACCCAGGAAGGGCCTCACTGCTAAATAGCAAGACAATCACAGTGCCCCAATGCTTTAGACCCAGGAAGGGCCTCATTTCCTCTTTGATTCAGTGATTCATATATTACAATACAGTCAAAGATTATTTATCTCAGCATTTGACAGAGGAAACCAAGACTCATGACAGAGGAAACCATTACAAATCAAAAAGTATCTTTTACGGCAAATGGCAGAGATAAGGGACAGATTTGCATAAGAAACCAACAGCATCTGCCGGTAAAATGAGACAAAAACAAAAGAGTGTAAATCTTCAACCTTTTCACCCTGTTTGTGTCACTAAAGATGCAAGCTTCGTAAAACTGTACAGATTATTTCTCTACACCCCATAGTTCTCTCAGGATGTTTCAAAATATTCGTCGCAGTGGTGGTTGAAAAGGTTGAAGAACTGGTGTAGTGCGAAAACTTACCTGACCCTGTAGGAAACTCATGGCCAGTTTGACATCGTACATAACGTTGTTGGCCTGTTTGTTTGCCGCTGATATCAGACCATCAGCTTGTTGAGTTGTCAGTCCCTGCTTCACCAGGCAGTCCTACAAAGACAAAAATATCTATACGTTTATCCAAACGTCTCATAAAGATAACATGCTTTCACAGGTCAAGGAATCATGGCGAAAATGTTTTCAGCTGAAATAATTAACCAATATACAATTATTCAAATTTAACGACTACAAGATGCATTAAGTTTGAACGCAAATGCCAACATTTATTATTTATATATACTGTAAATATTCTACCTTTTTCTACCACTAAAGCCCAGTGGAATTTAAGCATATAATTACTATGAAATTACTATAAATTGTTTCTCTACACCGATTGGTTCTCTCAGAATATTTCAAAATATTGGTTGCAGAGGTGATTGAAAAGGTTGAGGAATTAAGGTAAGTAAAATGTTAAGATTTCCTTCATTGATACAAGCGTAATTGTTAGATATCACTTTTGTTGTTTACATTTCACATCTGAAAGAAAGAAACATCTTGTTTTATGAAGTTCCAAGCTGAGCTCAGCCGAATAATGTCATGATACAGTTCAGCCAACTTTAATATTCCTACGCCACACAACAAGGCCAGGTTCTGTACAAGATGCCATGTATTTATTTATTTGATTGGTGTTTTTACGCCATACCCCAAAAATGTTTTGCTTATACGATGCCCATTATAGTATGTGGAAACCAGAAAGAGCCCTAAGGAAACCACTGACCATCCGCACTGTGAATGCTGAATAGCATAAATACTACTCACTCAAGCAATATTCATGGCATTTAACCTTCACTGTGCAATATTCTCAGAAATGTTTCTGAAATAAAAGGCAGAAAAAAGCACTAATAATGACAAATATTTACGAATCAGGCATAATTTGCTTTAACTCAGCAGGATGCATGGAATTGCCTACCTTAGCCCAGCCTGAAAAGGCCTTGTGGCCAAGCCGCGGGGCCCAGCGCAGAGTGTGATGGAGGCAACCCTCACTCATCTTGACGGTGCCAGACTCCAGCAATCGCAGGTACTGTATAGATGGAGGCAGGCAGGACAGCAGGCGCCACGTTATCAGCATGTGGTAGTGTAGAGAGGCCGTGTCCTAGACACATACACAGGAAGGTCAGTTAAGAATGAATGAATGAGTATGACTTTATAACATCGGGGGATATTATGGCTTACAAATACTAACTATAGTCGACCCAGACACCTGAAAGTCTATGCTAAAAGTAGCTGATTAAGATATGTGAAGTTATATAAATCTAAACTTCCTCATCTTGCTTGATTCTGAAGGATTTTTTTTTTTTTTTTTTTTTTGATTGATGTTTTACGCCGTACTCAAGAATATTTCACTTATACGACGGCGGCCAGCATAATGGTGGGTGGAAACCGGGCACAGCCCGGGGGAAACCCACAACCATCCGCAGGTTGCTGGCAGACCTTCCCACTTACGGCCGGAGAGGAAGCCAGCATAAGCTGGACTTGAACTCATAGCGACCACATTGGTGAGAGGCTCCTGGGTCATTACGCTGCGCTAGCGCGCTAACCGACTGAGCCACGGAGGCCCCGATTCTAAAGGACCACTTGATCTTACAAAAAATGATTTGATGTGTTCTTAGAAGTTAAGAGGACATTTTTCTAGAAAAATTTATCATAATTTATCACATTTATTTGCATCTGAATTATTATATTTTTGGGGAGGCAGGGGAGATTTTCAGGTCATATACCATTAGCTAAATTGCAAGAAAAAAGTTTTGATTGATAAAAAACTGTATTTACATGTTTTTCTTTCTACATTCAAGAAATTTCTGACACACATGCTAGTATATTCAGCTGTCTTTATCAAACCCCATAAAATATTTTAAAAAATTCTGTACACCTTCATTTTGTTGAACTTACCAAAAGCGTAAGTTTCTCTTTTGACTTGTCACACCTGGCTCCAGCCATTTGCAAGTTTATCACTGACAGGTAGAGCTCATCATAGTTCAGGGATTCACTGGTAGACAACAGAAAACTGCTAGCCTGTGAGAACATAACAAACATTGTTTCAGTTACTGCTAAAACTGTGTGGCCCTCTCCATGGCAGACCATTCAAATCTATCTCATCTACACTCAGATGAAGACAACAGGTTTTCTGATACAAGTGAAAAGTGTTAGCCAATGAATGCTTCTTTCAAGCAAAATATCTTGGCAAGCCAGTAAAAATTTTCACTGGTTGAAGTGGAGGTGTGTCTTCATTGATAATCACACAACTGACAGAGATATATGGTGTCACCCACTGAGTCTGGCATTTTCAATGAAATGTTTATTTATCTATTTGATAAATAAATCAAGAATATTTCACTTATATGACGGCGGACAGCATTATGGTGGGAGGAAAGCAGGCAGGGTCCAGGGGAAACCCACGACCATCTGCGGGTTGCTGGCTGACCTTCCCATGTACGGCCGGAGAAGAAGCCAGTATGAGCTGGACCATGGAACACACAGCAACTGCATTGGTGAGAGGCTTCTGGGTCATTACGCTGCGCTAGCGCACTAACCAACTGAGCCATGTAAAAATGACTTCAGCAATACCTGCCCAGAAGTGAACCACAAAAAATCTGATGTCTCCAAACTTTAAACTTGATCTCCACCAAAGAATTTGGTAAACTCTGGCCCTTATCTACAATTCCACTTCGTCCAGTAAGTTTACAACAACATGCCCCAGCTTATCACAGTACGGTCGTGTTAGTTTATCTTTCTGGATTATATTAATTAGCCATCTGTATCTGTTTTGTAAGCCTGTTCAGCAGAGTTAGCAGACAGAAGGCTATGGGTCTCTGCCCGAGGAGAGTAGCACACCATGTACTCTGCATTGTTATGCATGTTTATACCAAATTGTTATAGCAGAGTATACTGTGTCGCCAAAAACACTCACCAGTCCGTCTATTTTTGGTGCTTCCTGTGTGTTCATATCTGTCGGGCCAATGTTGTAAAACCTGGGCACGAAACTGCCAACTACAAATGAAAAGAATGACAGAACAATTTCACTCAATGAATCCACAAAATATAAATCGCTAGTTCACAGAAGTACATGTCTTTAATTTCAATTCAACAAGAATTTACTGTATTCTACCAAATTTACCTATTTCATTGAGTTTTAGACTGCACTCAAGGATATTTCACTGCCACGTCAGCAGCCAGCATTATTGTGGAAGGACAACGATTAGGCCTCAGGGAAACCTTCGGCCATCCACAGGTTGCTGGCCGGCCTTCACACACATGAACAGAGAGGCATAAGCTCGACTGGAAGTCATAGCGATTGCATTGGTGAGATGCTCCTTGATAACTGTGCTGCAATAACACACTAAAAGTTTGATTTTTTTGTCTTTCCAAAAAGGATAAAAAACCTTGTCATCTTTACTCTTATTTTGTCCATCTTTCCTAATATTAATGAACAGAAAGTCAGTGTGAGGAAAGGATACCTGTAACCCTACCTTCAGTCGCTTCTTTAGGGGTCAGGTTTCGTCGAAAGTTTTCCTCTACTTCTCGGCAGGCGAAAAACTGAGTTTCCTTTTGTCCATCGGTTGTCTCCCCTTGATGAGGCATTGTGTGGATGCTGAACAAGTTCCACTGAACCTAGAGTATGATGCAGTAGCAGACAAATGGTCTTCAACCACTAGATTGTGCAAAAATACCTAACAAAAACCATTTCTGATGGGGTCTTTATTTCCCCCAATTTATAAATGGACATGAATCCATTTTTCAAGATTTGAGACACATTATTAACACAACAATATTTTGTGGTGAAAAAAAAAATGTATCCAGTTGACTGAATACATGGAGACATGGCTGGTAGACTGATGTTAACATATCTATACTTAAGTAAAGCATTCACTTAAAATTCTTGAAATCCATTGTCTGCATGAAGTTTCTTCACTTCATCCTTAAACTGATTCATCAGGAAACAAAAACAATTATCAAAACAAACATTAAATTTCAAAATGGAAATATTGAAATGTTTTTCCAGGGGCTGTTAACTCACATGTTCTAGGAGAGCTCCAGGTGGGTCGTAAAAGTTTCTGAGCAAGTAGTCAAACACCAGCAGGAGTCGTGACAACGGCAAAGGGATGCAGTTCTCAAGCTTTCTGTAAACACAGAAATACACATTTATTTTTGAATAATTTAATTTTCCCCGAATTTACGCTTGTAAGGCGCAATCCGATTGGCCAAAATGAAGCCACGCCCACATAGGACCTTTTTCTACGAACAGAACTGAAAGACACATCATGTAAAACAACAAAACACTCGAGAACACTGTAAATATATCTGCTTTCGTCAGTATTATATTCACATTCATAAACAGGAGCATCAGTACAAATTGGATAGGAAATGGATAGTCTGGGATGACAGTTTAAACAATAGTCCCTAACTCAGTATATGAGCTTGATCACAAACACTCAGACGAGCTGGGCGAGTGCGAGTGCTCACCAAAAACAAAGCCAGTTTGATCAAAATCACTTTCCAACTGATGCTTAAAGTACACACTGTTGGTTTTGGATAACCAGTATGTTTGAAATACACACTGTTGTTCTTGGATAACCAGTATGTTTAAAATACACACTCATGTTTTGGAATAACGAGTATTTTTGAAATACACTCTCTTGTTTTTGGATAACCAGTATGTATGAAATGCACACTCTTGTTTTTGGAGAACCAGTATGTATGAAATACACACTCTTGTATTCGGATAAATTCAAACAGTGTGTTAGAAATACACTCTCTTGTTTTTGGATAACCAGTATGTTTGAAATACACACTGTTGTTTTTGGATAACTAATTGTTTGAAATACACACTCTTCTTTTTGGATAACAGTGTGCTTGAAACCAGTCAATCCTTACTTGCTGTTAAGTGTCACATTTCATTACATGTATTTATATAAGATGGGTATGATTTTCAGGAGTGCCAAAAACTGATGAACTTTTCCAGATGTGATGCACAGATATGAGACAATGCCAGTGGCCACACAAGTGTTATCATCTGCTAGTGTTGGATTCCCCAAGGAATGGCTCCACAAACCAAGGCTCCACAAACAGCAGAGGAATCCAAAAACTTCCTGTCCACGGTCAGGATTGAACCAATATCTTGTGTGTTTTTTTGTGTGTAAATAAGAATAAAAAGAGAATATCTTGCAGATACTAAATCCCGACCCAACTTGGTACTGAGCCCATGCTTCCTGCTTTATTTATTTATTGATTTATTTATTTCGTTGAACACCTTATTCAGAAATATTTCACTCTTCCACCGTGAGTTTTAGGGTTGGAGAAAACAGTAGCCTGCTTGCATGATGCCCTTTTTGCCTTAAGTGCACATAACTACCATGCCAACCAGTAGTTAAAGACTTGGAGTTGCCATGATACCTAAGTGCACATAACTACGAATGCTTCAGTCCAGTAGGCCCCGGAGTGCTTAGACTAAAATTACTGGCCTTTAGGCAGGTAATTAATGAACTTTCAGAGTTAACTCAATGGGTATTCCATATTGTTCATTTACAGCAAACTTCATGTAAGCTCACCCTAACAGCCCTAGGTCACCCAGAGCTGATGACCACTTGTGGTCACCCAGAGCTGCTGACCAATTGTGGTCACTTAGAGCTGCTGACCACTTGTGGTCACTCAGAGCTGCTGACCACTTGTGGTCACCCACAGCTGCTGACCACTTGTGGTCACCCAGAGCTCTTGTGGTCAGCCAGAGCTGCTGACCACTTGTGGTCACTCAGAGCTGCTGACCACTTGTGGTCACCCAAAGCTTATGACCACCCAAGAACAGCAGACAGTAGGGAATGTTGTGAATTTCCTGTCAGAGGATGGGACTAAACTAGCCATAGAGGTTTCCAGCCAATTCCGGAAACATAAACATACAGATGTGTGGACTAATAATGTGAGAAAAAAGAGAAACTATGTAATCCTGTTACAATTACATGTGTATTGGCTACAGAGAGCAGACCAGATGTCCCAAAAATTAAAACAAATAGGCTACCACTCGGCCATGACCTGACAGCATCATACCTGTTTGAAGTTGTGTTAACCCGCCATTCATCACCTGTCATTGCAGCCTTACCTTGGTTCTATGGCAGCCACGGCACAGATGCTCTGCGAGAGCTGTAACAGAAGCTGTTTCTTCTGCATTAATGGCAGACTGTGGAAGAAGAACACTAACAGCTGTAGGTGCTCCACATTCAGATCTGCAGGTGAGAGAGAAAGGCAGCGGCTGTCAGTATAGGACATAAAACTATCAACATGTAACTGTTGTTTAATGCCATACTTGAGAATTTTTAACTTAAACGATGATGATCAGCTTTATGGGGGGACAGAAACAGTGCCTTGCATATCCTAGCAATTGCAAGGCAAGCACCTTAACCACTGGGAATAGACCCATTCCCAAAAAGGTCACAAATCAAACTGTCATACAGATACAATGCTTATGTGTATTCATTTTAACTTCCAAGTCATGCATATTCTTCACAATCACACTAAAAACAGAGTCAAATACAATGATAGGCCCAAAATACAATAATGTCGTATAATCTTACCCTCAAAGAACTCTGTTCTGTTGTCAAAGTTAAGAACGGCGCTCTTGAGCGTAGTGAGGAAGCGGACCCAGATACTGATGATAGCAGCTTCACTCTGACTCTTCACAATTTTGTTTTCACGCTCCTTCTGCTGCTTCAGCAGAGTCACCTCCGCCAGAACAGCCAGGGTGCGAGGGTACACTGTCAGGGGCCAGGCGTCTACAGAGGATGGGCTCACACCAAGCTGGTTCAACAGACTCTCCTGTAATGCAGAGGTGGGTGTATTGAATGACCAGACAGGCAAACACACAGAGAGATAAAGAACTGGCTGGGGGTGGTGGGGAGGTAGGGGGGAGTGAGGAGTTGGGTTGAACAATAAACTAGTCATATCACCACAGTGTCTCTTCATAGAAGGGAAGACCCAATGTATCTAACCCATAATGCCACTTATTCATGATGCTACCTCACTGGAAACACTATGCCGAAGACACCAGATATGACCCCAACTGACCCAGTCACAGATTACCGGTACTGACACAGGGCTGCACAGTACTTCACCTGTCCACATTCAACAAGATTACTAAATTTGGAAGATTTGGGTGGTTAAGGCCTTAACAAGACAGACTTTGGGGAGAGCTGAAAAAATGTGCTAAACGAAAAATTCCACATTCACACTATATCAGCAATTTCACAGCTGTACTCTGGCAACAACTACACTGTATGACTGAAAGCTGACACCTGAAACAATCTCAAAACATTTCCAAGCTTGTGACAATTCAAATCCTCTTTACCATTATCCATCAATGCCAATAAAATCTGCAGCATTAAATCATTCCTTTCTAAGTCTAAATCACATCTATGAATGAAATATTTGGTCACCCAATTCTGTAGAGTTTCCATGTGGTATATCTACGCTTATCTCACAAAAAATTGAGCTAATAATTAACTAATGACTCACAAAGCCTTCCTTACCTGTAAGGGGTCTGACAGTATCTGCGTCGCGATTAGGCCATGGTTAAACTTAGCCAGTGCCACAGACAGGTCATCGAAGACTTTCTCTGAAAATAAAACAGAACTGGTATACTAGTGTATACAATGTATATACCTCAATATTTTAGTACTTAAGCCACAATGAACAGAATGACAATTCAAAAACATTTACATATGCCTTACTTAAAGATTCTTACACTGACCACATTGTCAGTGAGTTATTCCCTTCATCACAGTTTTATACACGTGCCATTATCTTTGAGTGACTATTCAACCTTGGAAGTTTATAAAACTATTGCTGAATATTCTTTGATCTGATTTATGTTTAACAATATTCCCATGAAACTGCAATACGTCACCGAGCACTCCCTGCCTACAGTTCTTAACCTTTACACGGACTGAAACAAAACCAGTGCTGTAAGGTCACAACTTTGCTGTATAGCTTACTTGTTTCACAACCCACTTTATTATAAATGTGTGACAGCGGAATCAACAATGCCAGTGATCTCATGACTATAGGATGGGTTACCTGCCCCTGGTCTAGAGAACTCTTCATCCAGCCACTGTATAGCAACTGTGTGAGAGCAGAATGAAATATGCCAGTGATCTCATGACTATAAGATGTGTTACCTGCCCCTGGTCTAGAGCACTCCTTATCCAGTTCCCGGATCACCAGTCCTAGGCATGTCATGTGGTCGGGTGTCAGGGCAGATCTGCCAACAGATTACACATACAAATTGTTAGTTCTGTTTACCTGAGGTTTAACGTCACTTTCACTATCACTTTTACACTGTAATAATGGGGTCTTTTTTCACCAGGCTGTTCCAAATATCACTAACTTCACAATGCTACCTCAATAGAATGCAATGCAAAAGACACCAGGCATGACACCCTAACTCAGTCAAACCACAGACACTGGTCCAACAATTACCGGGTATACTAAAAGCTAAGCATTTATTTATTTATATTTATTTGATTGTTGTTTTACGCCGTACTCAAGAATATTTCACTTATACGACGGCGGCCAGCATTATGGTGGGTGGAAACTGGGCAGAGAAAGGGGGAAACCCACGACCATCCACAGGTTGCTGACAGACCTTCCCATGTACGGCCCGAGAAGAAGCCAGCATAAGCTGGACTTGAACTCACAGCGACCGCAATGATGAGAGACTGCTGGGTCATCACGCTGCGCTAGCGCGCTAACCAATTGAGCCACTTACGCTCCACTAAAAGCTAAGATATACTATAGAAAACTTTTATCAACTTTTCATCAACTTTTATCGCCATAAAATCTTTCGCTCATGAAGAGCATACTAAAACCTTAGCCACTGATGATAAGTTTCATGACAGAACATAGGAACACATATTTCATACACTGGCAAAGGTTATGTGTACTTTCCTTTATCAAAACAAACATTCAGTGAAAAAAAAAGGCGAAAAAACATTTTAATTTTTCGGACTGATTTCTATGCTAATGTCCATGAAAAAACACCCTCTCCCAACCCCCACTACTACCTCCAAACAAGAAACATTCAGTTCTCTCTACTTATCATTAAACTTAAATGTGCCTCTACCTGTATTTATAAAATCGCCACAAATAAATGAGTGCACTTACTTCAGCAGATTCTGAACCACAGGCGATGGAGCGTTCACCAGGTAAGTGTTCATGAAGTTGAGAACATCTGCTGCCAAGCCCACAAACTGGAATGTGAAAGGCAGTTATAAACATCCAAACCCTTAGCTAAGCTTGGATTCTTTTTACCCGTGTATTTTAAGGTTTTCTATAACCTCCGCGTTTACCACATGGTTGGAGAAATTTACCTGGATTACAGAGTGACTTGACTACCACGGAATGCACATAGCCTTTATTCAACTGATACTTCTTTCTGATGTGTAAAGTTGTTAAATTACATGTTGTATTATTCACCACATTAACAGTCACATTTTCACATGAAAAATGCATGTCCAAACAATGCACGTCCAAACAATGCACGTCCAATCAACATTTTCAAGCATAACAATGCATGATTCTGCCTTACTGAATCTTCAGTAACATAACATGTTACAATGACACCAGTAGATCAATTCTCCGTTGGATTTTTGGCAATGTCTGAACTTAACCTAAAACATGTTCTCACAAATCAGAAATTCATTTACAACATTACCAAATACAGATGAATTAACAAAACCAAGAAAAAAGAATGCAATGTTCTGAGAAACAAAAGGACAATGGTAACATTGGGTGTTTCAGTAAAACCCAGCTGAACAGAGAACCCTCCATCAAGTACATGGACAAGGGCAAAAAGAAAGAATAATTCCATTATGGTTATAAGCCTGTCACTAACAGAAATGCACACAAATACAATGACAATACATACAAATATATACCAATATTTTCACTGAGCAACAACCCGATACATCACAACTATAAAGAGGTGTCTTACCCCATCAGGCTCTCTCTTGTCTGGTATGAAGCTACAATGTTCCCCCGTCGCTGTACTGCCGGGCACGCTTGCCCCCAGAGCTGGCAGTGCCCTCGTCCAGCACAGGTGGGGGTGGGGGAGGGGTGTTGGGACTGTGCGGGGTCAGACGGGGACAAGGTCTCCTCAAACCAATGGCCCAGGATAGGCTCTGAATCCTCATCTGTAAGTTAGCACCGACAAACAGATCATCAAATTATGTACCACAAAAGAATGCATGTGACTTTGAGTGACATTACTTTTTCTGCTCTCTGACTGATCATCTACACATACACAGATTGTTTATTCTCAGCAAAGGTTCAGTAATTCGCATAAAAAGGACATACATACAGACAGGGATTCCTTCCTATACCAGCTTAAATTTGAATGCGTCTTTAACCAGTTTGTAATGTTCATCAAAATGAAAGACTACATTCCCTCAAGGCGGTGTGTGATTGCAAGAACTCACCGTCCTCCTCACTGCTATCCTCAGAACTGCTGAAGTCATCCTCGTAGTATGTGTTAGAGTCGGAGGACGTGGCGCTGCTCTCCGATGTCTCTGAGCCCTGCTTCAGGCGATGTAACAGTGTGGCCTGTTGATTTAAAGCACGGTATTTGTTAGACAGGTCTCCACGTGCACCAGCTGGCTAGCCGTAGCAGAGCGCTCTTATTTTTCTTAACACTTTTAGGGATGAGACAGACAGTGGGATGAAAAAGAGGGAACTGTACATCACACTCATAATTTTGTCATTTTTAGCATTTCTGAATTAAATTCTGAACATTTTTCTGATTGGTTTTTTGTATTAATAAGAGGAATTCCTCCCAAAAGAGGACGAATCTCATGGCTGCACATTGCAAGTAAGAACTGAACTTCTTCAGGGAATGATTATGCAACAACGCCACATTCTGTGAGAGGAAAACCTGCCAGTACCCCCAATAAAGGAAAAGAAATCATTAACAATGCAAAACTTATGCACGACGCAGACATTTTCCACCAGTCCACACTACGTCAGCACTGCAAAGTTTTCGCTTCTCAAACGCTGATCGAACGATATAAAATTAATATCCACTCGATTTTTTATCATATAAAAGTATATAATATCTCAGCAAACGTCCTACGCGTTAGTGTCACCATAGTTCTTAGGAGAAGCACTGACCTTCCTAAAAGTGACCAGGACAAGATTAAGGAAGAGGTCAGTCAGGTTTAGGCCACTGGTCAGTTTCTCCACTCTCTCCCAAGCGGAATTCGTCTGATTCACTGAAAACTTCACTCCACGTTTCTGAGGTTCTAGTTCCTGGAAGCAAACAGAACGCGGTTGGGCAATTTTACAGAACATAATACCCCCTGCTCTACATTTGTCCTATTGATTCAATTAAACAGTGCATTTCCAGAAACAAATGAAGACCACAAAATACTAAAACTGCTAAAACTGCCAAAACTGACATTTTCTCAGCAGAAATCACACCACCTTTTGAACAAATGAAATCTCAAAACACATTTCTTAAGATGAAAAGAACTATTGATCTCAAGCACACTGGATATTATGCAGCGTGTTGGCGGTTTCAAAACAAAGCATCTCAAAATGATTTATGATTTATATTTACTTAAACATTACCTTTTTATCATTACACAAGCCATAGGTTACCAGGGGTTACCAGCTCCCTGCTGCCGGCTACTTCTGTACATAATGGAGCAGCTACCTGCTGCCTGCAACTTCTGTACAGAATGGAGCAGGTAGCTGCTGCCTGCAACTTCTGTACGGAATGGAGCAGCTACCTGCTGCCGGCTACTTCTGTACGGAATGGAGCAGTGACCTGGTGCCTGCTAACTCTGTACAGAATGGAGCAGGTAGCTGCTGCCTGCAACTTCTGTACGGAATGGAGCAGGTAGCTGCTGCCTGCAACTTCTGTACGGAATGGAGCAGGTAGCTGTTGCCTCCAACTTCTGTACGGAATGGAGCAGGCAGCTGCTGCCTGCAACTTCTGTACGGAATGGAGCAGTGACCTGGTGCCTGCTACTTCTGTACAGAATGGAGCAGTGGCCTGGTGCCTGCTAATTCTGTACACAGTGGAGCAGTTACCTGCTGCCTGCAACTTCTGTACGGAATGGAGCAGGTAGCTGCTGCCTGCAACTTCTGTATGGAATGGAGCAGGTAGCTGCTGCCTGCTAACTCTGTACAGAATGGAGCAGCTACCTGGTGCCTGCTACTTCTGTACAGAATGAAGCCGCTACCTGCTGCCTGCTACTTCTGTGCAGAATGGAGCAGTGACCTGGTGCCTGCTACTTCTGTACAGAATGGAGCCGCTACCTGCTGCCTGCAACTTCTGTACACAATGGAGCAGGTAGCTGGCTACTTTGACCAACATATTCTACTTCATTTAAATCTCAAGTCTGGTAGCTGGCTACTTTGACCAAACCTCTTATTCTACTTCATTTAAATGTCAAGTCAGGTAGCTGGCTCTTTGACCAAACCTTTTACTCTACTTCATTTAAATCTCGAGTCAGGTAGCTGGCTACTTAGACCAAACCTTTTACTCTACTTCATTAAAATCTCAAGTCAGGTAGCTGGCTACTTTGACCAAACCTTTTACTCTACTTCATTAAAATCTCAAGTCAGGTAGCTGGCTACTTAGACCAAACCTTTTACTCTACTTCATCTAAATCTCAAGTCAGGTAGCTGGCTACTTCGACCAAACCTCTTACTCTACTTCATTAAAATCTCGAGTCAGGTAGCTGGCTACTTTGACCAAACCTTTTACTCTACTTCATTTAAATCTCGAGTCAGGTAGCTGGCTACTTTGACCAAACCTCTTATTCTACTTCATTTAAATCTCAAGTCTGGTAGCTGGCTACTTTGACCAAACCTTTTACTCTACTTCATTAAAATCTCAAGTCAGGTAGCTGGCTACTTTGACCAAACCTTTTACTCTACTTCATTAAAATCTCAAGTCAGGTAGCTGGCTACTTAGACCAAACCTTTTACTCTACTTCATTTAAATCTCAAGTCAGGTAGCTGGCTACTTAGACCAAACCTTTTACTCTACTTCATTAAAATCTCGAGTCAGGTAGCTGGCTACTTTGACCAAACCTTTTACTCTACTTCATTAAAATCTCAAGTCAGGTAGCTGGCTACTTTGACCAAACCTTTTACTCTACTTCATTAAAATCTCGAGTCAGGTAGCTGGCTACTTTGACCAAACCTTTTACTCTACTTCATTAAAATCTCGAGTCAGGTAGCTGGCTACTTTGACCAAACCTTTTACTCTACTTCATTAAAATCTCGAGTCAGGTAGCTGGCTACTTAGACCAAACCTTTTACTCTACTTCATTTAAATCTCGAGTCAGGTAGCTGGCTACTTAGACCAAACCTTTTACTCTACTTCATTAAAATCTCGAGTCAGGTAGCTGGCTACTTAGACCAAACCTTTTACTCTACTTCATTTAAATCTCAAGTCAGGTAGCTGGCTACTTTGACCAAACCTTTTACTCTACTTCATTTAAATCTCAAGTCAGGTAGCTGGCTACTTTGACCAAACCTTTTACTCTACTTCATTAAAATCTCAAGTCAGGTAGCTGGCTACTTTGACCAAACCTTTTACTCTACTTCATTAAAATCTCAAGTCAGGTAGCTGGCTACTTTGACCAAACCTTTTACTCTACTTCATTAAAATCTCAAGTCAGGTAGCTGGCTACTTTGACCAAACCTTTTACTCTACTTCATTTAAATCTCAAGTCAGGTAGCTGGCTACTTTGACCAAACCTTTTACTCTACTTCATCTAAATCTCAAGTCAGGTAGCTGGCTACTTTGACCAAACCTTTTACTCTACTTCATCTAAATCTCAAGTCAGGTAGCTGGCTACTTTGACCAAACCTTTTACTCTACTTCATTAAAATCTCAAGTCAGGTAGCTGGCTACTTTGACCAAACCTTTTACTCTACTTCATTAAAATCTCAAGTCAGGTAGCTGGCTACTTTGACCAAACCTTTTACTCTACTTCATTAAAATCTCAAGTCAGGTAGCTGGCTACTTAGACCAAACCTTTTACTCTACTTCATCTAAATCTCAAGTCAGGTAGCTGGCTACTTCGACCAAACCTCTTACTCTACTTCATTAAAATCTCAAGTCAGGTAGCTGGCTACTTCGACCAAACCTCTTACTCTACTTCATTTAAATCTCAAGTCAGGTAGCTGGCTACTTCGACCAAACCTTTTACTCTACTTCATTTAAATCTCAAGTCAGGTAGCTGGCTACTTTGACCAAACCTTTTACTCTACTTCATTTAAATCTCAAGTCAGGTAGCTGGCTACTTTGACTAAACCTTTTATTCTACTTCATTTAAATCTCGAGTCAGGTAGCTGGCTACTTTGACCAAACCTTTTACTCTACTTCATTAAAATCTCGAGTCAGGTAGCTGGCTACTTAGACCAAACCTTTTACTGTACTTCATTAAAATCTCGAGTCAGGTAGCTGGCTACTTTGACCAAACCTTTTACTCTACTTCATTTAAATCTCGAGTCAGGTAGCTGGCTACTTTGACCAAACCTTTTACTCTACTTCATTAAAATCTCAAGTCAGGTAGCTGGCTACTTTGACCAAACCTCTTATTCTACTTCATCTAAATCTCAAGTCAGGTAGCTGGCTATTTTCCAAGGGTAGTTTTTCTGCTCAAAAAGATAATGATAGCCAAGAGACAGAGAGTCTGATTGTTTGTCTGGACCACTCAGACTTATTTCCGCTTACCTTCATGATACTACCCTCCACCTGTAAGTCCTCAAGCAGCAGGGACAGGAGCTGTATACAGTGGGTGCCCAGGGCGACAGAGAGCACACCAAACCCTTGGAAGCTGGGGGACAGACAACACAAAACCGCACAGTCAGCGCACAGTACGGGGTCCATACCACAATCCTCTAAGCAGTAACAATAGGTAGTCTTTGAGTAACAGCCAGATGACAACAGAGTGATATCCCAGTGTAAAATGGCATCATCACTGGCCTATCTTTCAACGTGGTAGTACTAAAGTTTGGATCAAACCACTTGCTGAACATCATTATTACGACAATATCTGACACCCAAACATAATTCACAAAACCAATCTCACCCTGTCTGATCCCCCTATGTTATTGTTGGCAGACAGACCCTGCCATGCCATAAACCTACATTGTGTCACAAAGGGACGTCACTCTATTGTAGATGTGAACAAGTGCACTGTAGCAATCTTATTTAGTTATATCATCTGACTGAGTTTTTCAAGAACACATGAACATAAAAATTCATTGCAGTGACTGAAATAATGTCAAAATATATAATGACTTTCCAAAATACATAGATTAATTACCACGTTTTACATGTTTCTTTTAAAAAATATTTAACTTATGCAACAGGGGCAAGGTTTATACGGGGGAAGATTTATTCATTTCTTTGAGTGGAGTTTTATGATGTGCTCAAGAATATTTCACTTATAAGACCGTGGGCAGCATGATGGTGGGTGGAAACCCATGACAATCCGATAGTTGCTGGCAAATCTTTCCACGTATGGCCAGAGAAGAAGCCAGCATGAGCTGGGCTTGAACTCAGAGAAACCATATTGGTCAGGGGCTTCTGGGTCAATGCGCCATTCTGGCATGTTAATTCCTCGGCCACGGAGATAGGGTAAACCAGTAAAAGACCAGAACAGAGTGCCATCCTAAACTTCCTGACATAAAGGAGCATTGAGAACTGGGTTACAATGTGTAACGCTACTGGTCAAGAGCCAAATTTGTGTTAGTTTTGTATCACTTAAACATTTATAGAGACTTCATTTATAAATAACCATGGCCACCAAGTACACTGCATAAATTACACCCTTCGTCCTACATAGGATCATTACACCCTTGGACAAGTCATGAATATTCAACAGATCACCCACCTTTTGACAGACACCATCTTGGGTGAGGGCGGGTCTTTAGTCTCCTTGGTTTTGCTTTGCCCCGCCTCCTGTGACTTGGGTTTGGAGGACTCCTTAGTTCTCTCCAGGACAGTGGACGGATTGACAGCTGTGATTTTCTGTAGGCCTCTTAACAACAGCCAGCATGCCATCAGGTGCACGTTCTGCAATTGCTGTAAGGTCAGAAATAGGAACACTGGTCAGACTCTTCTATCACTACAAAAAAATTTAGGACTTGTACTTTCCACCATTAAGATTTATTGAATAATTTGACTTTCGCTTAACGCTGAATTTGAGAGTGAGTTTATGAGTGGAGGGAATGGGAATGCCCAGGGTAAACCACTGACCTTGGGTAAGCTACTGACAAACTTCTCCACGTGTTATGTACATGTATACAGGCTGTATTGATGGAAAACAATTTGTATTCATTTAATACTAAACTACAGCTCAGGTTAAAATTATTTACTGCTCATATCACACTCTGAGATACTGAATGTCTCTCCACTGGCACATGACAAAGTCTCTACTGGGCTGTGTCAAAGGCCTGCTGAGGTGCACAGAATTATCGTCCGACGGTGTAAATATAGTTCCGTCTACAGACACAGGCCTATCCTAGTTTGCAAGCGAAGGTGCAGTCCCCGTGTTTCAGCTATTTGAACATATACTAGCCGTGAAAAGCAGAAAATCAACCTAGTAATATATCACCTACCTCTGCAAAAACAAAATCAGTTCATCGACTTGATTAGGGGCGTAAATATGTGATCAAAGTCTCCCAACTGGTGTCGACAGTCAGCACACAAATTTTGACATACACTGATGTTATGCCATATAGAACCATGCGACAGGTATTTCACAGTAAACCGGCCAAATTTTCACATAAATTTCACAACCCAATGAATAAGGCACATGCAATAGCGCGCGTTTCTCGCCTAGGACCTCGCCCCATCACTGGTGCACAGCAGTCTCGTGTGGCAGTGGCTCTGCGTGATCCTTCATGCTCACGTCTTGCCATTTGTCGCGTCTGTATAAAGGTTAAGGTCAGAATCGGGCATCACCAGGCTGCAGACGGTTCACTGTATGCTACTTCCAGCAGACGGACATGTAGTCTCAGCTACTGAAGTTTTCGACAAGTAATCTGAAATGGCTGCTGTATTTTTTTTTAATCTGACTGGTGTGTTTACGAAGTTTTCAAGATTAGCCTACATCATTGATTGTCTATACAGACTTGCTGACCAGAAGAGTGACTGACGCAGACACAGTGAATTTAGCCCCAGCAGCTAGTTCTGAGAGATTAATTTATTCCTACTGTTTACAATTTTCAAAACCACATTTTTGAATAATTTATTTAAGCCTGGGCTTAAGATATGACATCTATCTTAATCCCAGATGAATCCTACAATAGTCTGTTTTGCTGTCGCTGCTCATTAATCACCCATGATATTTTGTCACATAAGTAAAGTGAACACCAAAATATTATTGAACTGAAAAAAAAAAAAACAGAAGGAACAACTCGTAATCATATGTTTACTGATATAAGCTATAATCTATTCACATACATTTGGCCTGTTTGAATTCATCTGGGTGTTGGTTCAAATCATGTACTGTTAAGCATAAATTAACAGAGTGGAATGCATTTCATGATGGCATTTTGTGGTCACAGAGTCAGAAAAGAAAAGGTACACTGTGTCTGGTAAGCCAAAAATTTTGAATATAGTGTATTGGTGCAAATGGGAAATTATTCTCGGATTACTTTTCTGTGAGAAAAACCTTCCAAACGAATCATTTTTTTCCTTCATGTGCTTGCTGTGTGGATGCTTTTCCTACATGGTTTCGTACAAACTACAAATTCGCCACAGTCATATAGTCCAAATCTAACTTTCCTGTATCATGCTTTTATTTTTTACTACTTCTGTACATGAAATTCATATTTTAATACTGTGTTGTTGTTGCAGGGCACGTCAGCGTCAAAGTGTCAATATGATTTTCTAAATCACTGAGCGGCAGATAATCTTTCACTGGCAAAAGGCTCCCACAAGGAAAACCTTCTATGGAAGACACTAAAGGTACATGTAAGGACAGCCTTCTATGAAAGAAACAAAAGGCATTTGTCCATCTTTTAACTTGTTATGGGAGATGAAGAATGAGATAGTTTTAGCAGTCGTAGTGACCCATCAAAAATCCTGCATGGACTCATTCGTAAATCACTACTTAAAAGACTGCCACTCTGCCATCAAAAACGCACACATCAGATATTTTACTTCAGTTTCGTGTATTGTGTAGGTCTATCAAACAGGTTTTAAATCATTCCAACAAAGAACTATATTTTCTGTCATCAACTTCTCACAGCCAGCACATAGGCCTCCCAGTGCTCAGTCACGTGAGTGTGATCAGCCACAGTGGATGGATCACCGACTCTGCAGGTGCCTGTCTGTCTACAAGCTGTCTACAAACTCTCTACAACACCTCTGGGATCGCGCTAATCTCCTGCCTGGTTCTGACTTTTAGCCTGAGTTGTACAGTACACAAACAGCCAAATTCACAGGTAGGGTTTGAACCCACTCCTGATGTGTCCCAGAGATTATAAGACAGCTTCTTAACCACTCTTGACTTATGGCTGTTGCGTAGACCCTTCTTGGGCCAAGGGCTTAGAATCACAGCCTATAGTGAGCACTTCACAACATTCTATTACCAACTTTCAGGTAAGAAATTTTTCCCTAGTTGTACTTACATTTCCACCAGCTCTGGTAGACTTCTTGATACTGGTAATCACAGAATTGAAAATCTTCAGCTGTTGGTAAAAGAACGAAACCAAGAATATATACATGTACTAGAAAACATACATAAGAACATTACAAGAAAAAGGGAAGACACAGTAAAAAAAATTGGTAAGGTATATACTTTCTTACTTTACTTAAATTTCAGCACAGTAATAAGCTTCCCTTGTGTTTAAAAATTTTTTTTCTTTTATCACAGGTGTACTTTCACTTTTAAAATTGAACATAAAACTACAAATGTATGAATTTAATAAATAAACATATACGAAGAAAATCTGTACATTTCCTTTCATCCATTGGCAAGCTTTCACTTTAAAAACTGAAAATGAAAGCAAATGTACATCAAGTAAACGACCACATTTTCATTCAACCCAAGGTGTACATTCACTTTCAAAATTGAAACTGAAAGTAAATGTATATGTTTTCACATTCAAAAGTGATAACACTAAGACCTAATAACAATATGCTCACAGCTTTCTCCACTAAACTGGCTCCCATGGATTCCGTCTCCTCATCTTTAGCTGCGCCTGTGGCTTTCAGCGGGTTTGGACTGGTCAGGTTGACGATGGTGTTAGCAGTCGCAGCACACACAGCAGCATGCAGGCAGCCCAGTGTGATGGTGACAATCTGTTCCAGCCTCTCTGAGGTCAAAGGTTCAAGGACAGGAAGCGAGAAGGCTCGCCACACTACCGCCACATCGTTCAGCAGGGTTTGAAAACTGAGACAGTAACACAGAAAATTTATACTAGGCAAACATTTAACACAGTCATTTTACTACAGAAATTGAAATAAGATAAAAAACAAGCAAATAGCTGTGACATACTCTAAACAAAAAAAAACTTTCTCTTATATAACATACTTAGCCCCCAGCTAGAGAAAAAAATAATCCAATGTCTTAGGTAGATTAGGCCATACTTTAAAAATTCTTTGTTGGGTATAACGCAACCTTACCAGGAAATAAAAGTCGGTCAGTAGGGAATTCTTTCTTATTTTTTTTTTTCTTTTTAAATTCTGGCTAATGAAAAAGACTTTAAAGAAATTAACACTGATAATCCTAATTAACACATTAAGGTTTTCTTTTTCAGAGAGCTGGTTAGGTTATGCCTAACAGACATATTTTTAGTGATGGCCTTACCTGTTTCGCGCCGTCAGAGCTTCAGACAGGGTCTTCGGGACGGCCAAAGGTCGTCCAGACAATGCCAGCTCACAGTCACTGATATTGCGCTTCAGAAATGGCAGCTTCAAACAAACGCTAATCAAGATGTCCGCTCCGTGCAGGCTGATCAGATTAGCGCAGTTCTTCCTGCCAAACAGCTGTTTTATCTCTTCTCCGGGTTCCACCACATGTAAGATGGTCAAGTCTCCGTCTTTGTTAATTGTCTCCGTCTGTGTGTCGCCATGGGAACGGGACAGACTCTGTGCATCGTTAAACACGGCGGTCAGCTGGTCAAAGATGTTATTGCCAGTGTCGAGCCGTGGTCTCTTCTGTTTTGAGGGTACGTCTTCTGATTCTAGCAGACAAATGAGAAACAACAGAATGTTGTGGAGCACTTAAAAGAAAAGACAACACAAGGCCAAATTTATACATGCATCAATAAAGTGTCCAACAAGAAGTTAAATTTTCATTTTTGTGACGTTGCACACCCTTCATATCACAGTCCAAAGTGAGCAAAATTTCGCACATTGAAAAAATCGAAAGAACCACTGTCAATAAGTGCTTGGTGGGAATCTGAATGCAAGTTTGGATAGTTGTGTACGATTTCTCAGTTACTGGTGGAAGACAAGTGACCTTCAGCAAACTTTATGTAAGCCCACTTCAGCAGCCCTAATAAAAACTTACTGGCACCAACACCAAGAGACAGCTTGAATCCCTGTCCTTCTGTGGGATTGAACCGACACCTTTTGATCAATAGCCAAACATGTTTACCACAACCCTACCTGGGGCTCCACTCTCAGCCATTACTTGTGGGGGAAGCTGGGGTACCTTCAACAGACCCACAAATGTCACGATGTCAGACTTCACCAGGCAGCCTTCTCCGATACATAAGCCTTGTATCAACATCATTATCGTTTTCTGTACAAAAACACAGAAACATATTTTTAAGTAATATTACAATTTGTGATAGCTTTTTTTCACTAATTGCAGCATAGAGCAATGTTGATTTTTGTCTAAGAAAAAAAGAATTCGAAAACACCCAAACCTTTGAAACATAAATATTTGAGACTCCTCAAGGAACTTGAGGAAATACTTCAGTTTTCCACAGCTGGACTTATGTGAAGAATTTTTGTTACTATGCATGTAAGTTTGGCATGTATGACATTTCACTTTAACTATTAACATGGGGATCCAAAGCACTTCATAAATACATATAGTTTAATCTGAATATTCATGTATGCACTGGTGTTCTTAGATTAAACACATTTCTAAATTAGAGGATACTTTCTTGTGATCCTTCACTTCTCTGTATCGACACATTATAACATGTTATACCTGTGATAGGGTTGCAGACTTTGAATACTGAAGCCTGTCCAATAAATATTTCATCAGCACCTTAGTGGCAGAAGTCACTGTGGCCAGAGAGGATTTACAAACTGAAAGTGAAAGTAAGATATGTGATATCAACACCAAGAATTAACAATGTTTTGAGCATATACATGTAATAAAGTATACAAGTGCACCTCATGCACATCCACTGATTTCAACGACACTGGTTTAAATCTAAATTGTGACGTATGCATGAATTTTTTTTTTCACTGGTGTGTTGTTTTATGCTGTACTAAGAGCATAAACTTGTTAATATGGCTTCCAGAATACGATGGAAGGTCAAAACTGGGCAATGAAACCTTAACTCTTTGGAAAGGTATCATAATGATGTGTAGGCATTCTCCTTGAAAGCCAGGAAGAACATAACATGATCTGGATTCAAAAAGGTGGCCTCATTAGTGAGAGACTACAATAATCTTTACCTCAGCCAAATCGCCTCAGTCACCTCGAGAGAATAGTCCCAATGACAATGTGATGAGACTCTAATATTTCCCTTTTCGTCAGGTTTATCGGTACACTTAGGAAACCAGTGCCCAGTGTAAGCCCCTGACTTTTACCACATACCTGACAGACATTCTGACTAAAAGCTGCAGCCAAACTTGTGAGAACTTTATTTTTAGAGTATGCAGTGCAGCAAAGGCTGTGACAGTCAGAGCGAGTTTTAACCATCTGAGACTATAAGAGAAAGAGAGAGAGCCTGGCAGACAGAACATCTGCAGTATCAGACTTTGGAGCCATTTGGTGTGAACTTACTTCCACTGGCAGACGCGGCCAGGTAATGTGAGGACAAGGCCACCAGGGATGAGTAGAAACTCTCATACTCTTCTGAACTCTCCAAGATCTGGGCCTCACTGTAAAACAAACAGAAAGCCCATATGAATACCTGATTGGACAAAAAACTTCACACTTCATTTTGATTTTTTTATTGATGGTTAATGTCATTCTCAGGAACATCATGCAGTTTTATTGTTGCAGGAACACTGGGGTAGGCTTGTAAGAACGAGACACTGTTTAACCATCAAACAATGACAAATAAATTTCATAAAGTGTGTAATACAGACCTTTCCCTAGTTTAACAGTAGGAAAACTTAAAATTAGATTAATATTAGCCAATTTCAATATAAAATAAATGGCAGTTTAGTCTAAATTCATTTAGAATAATACAATTTTGAACAATTTGCTCCTGAATTAACGAAGGGTTTTTTGTTAAGATGAGGTTGCAGCATATGGTAGAGTGACATCAATTAATTGAAAAATCTGCTTTCACAATTAACATCTAAGAAGCAGGTCCGCAAACAACAAGAGCAGCAACCTTGTTTTCACAACAGTCAGCAAAGGTGCTTCCTGGTGGTGCTTAAGAAGTTTTAAGTGTTCAGACTTTCAGAACTTTCTTCCAAAGATATGAAAATGGCATAACCAGTTATCTGAGATACGTCAGCTATAAATGATTCAAAGAAATCTATGCGTTAGAAATGTAAGTCTTAAAAATAAATGACACATTTAAGAAAACGTGGTATGATACAGCAAATAATTTACTGCGTTGTTGTTGTTGCAAAGTGTCAAGGTAAAATGACATTACATAGCGATATTCACTTGAAGCCAGACTCATCGCGTTCTTCATTACCTGTTGCAAATGCATTTCGCGAATTCTGGGATCTCATTCTTGTTGAATGAGGAGTAGGAAGCAGCCAAAAGCGGTCTTACGGCGATCGACCATAACTGTCCTCCCGAACTGGATGCCATTTTGTAATGTTGCGGTAATGAAGTGAAGAGGGAGACAACTTTGTACGAGAAATCCATCATCTGCAAGAAGACGTATTATCTCCCTTGATTTCAGAGCGTAGGTATCACTGGCAAGAGAGTAAGATACCGCATCACGTAGACTCTAACAGGGGGCGAGAATGTATTTTGCCCCCGAATCCCACCCTCACCTCTTGAAAACTTGATATGGTACCGCATACAGCAGCCTTACGCTTGGGTTTCAACAGGCGGGTGGTTTTTGAAAATATTCATTCAAAATGTTGTGTCTACTTAAATTTATTTAGGGGCCCAGATGGCGGAGTGATTAATTAGACACGGGATCAGTCTCCCCAATGTGATCACGCTGGCTGCCGTCGTATAAGTGAAATATCTTACGGCGTACGACAAAACATCGAAACAATGCAAATGTGGGGGTGGGGTGGCACATATATTCTCCCGCACACACCCACACGCTTTTTAAACCTAGGCCTATCATATACAAACAATACACCATGTGCAGTGAATATTCAAAGCTTTCTTCACTTTTGAAATTTATCCGATTTCTTTTGATTGGTTCAAGCAGATTGATGCACTGTTAGTTTACAAATATTTTAACCTCGAGATCATGTAGTCATTGTAAATTGTTTTCTGAAATTTTGAAATTAACTAAATCATGCCACGTGACTCAGCATTCAAACGGGGTAAAAAGCATCTACGTAGGCCCCTACATCTAGTGCTAAGAAAGGCCATTTATCTGCTAGCAAAAACTCAATGCAGTATTTGTCCTATTTCATGGTATCTTTGTAGCAGTGTATAGCAAAAAGATAAAAAATATCGAGTGTACCTAGGTTTTGTCCATAATGACGGATAGGAATTCAATTTTGACAATTTGGCGCGATGCCCTGGCCAGGCCTCCCCATTCAGACGAAGGCGGTTGGTGCTACCAGCACACAAATATTTCAATATTTTTCAAATTATGGGCTTCATACATCTGTTTTTACATACTTTCATTGTTTTTTTTAAAAAAAGCCTTTTGAAGCTGCATCCGGACGACTGGACTCGACAGCCCCTTGACCCTGTCCTATATGTTAGCTGGGATAGTAATTCCGCTCACACCATATATACCCGTTGTATACGTGAAATATTCTTGAATATGGCGTAAAACACCAACCAAATCAAATCAAATTTGACCAAAAAAATATCTACTCGACGGCAGAAAACTCCAACAGATAACGGGGGAATCCTTCAGTACCCACATGAACGCATGCGTCCATTTGGCAATATACGCCCCAACTGAGAAGTACGTGCATGTATGCTTGTATTTTTACGTCGTACTTGACAAATTTGTCCGACTGGTTATACTGACCACAGATGGCTTGTTTTGTAGAAAAAGAACAAGAGCAGATCAATGCTCTGGACGCTGTCAAAGATCTCCTGCATGGGGCTGATGAGATTTAACCCTGCTATACGATAGTGAAGATTCACAAACTGAATACATCGATTAAATATAACTCTTGGTATTAACTAATAAGTGATTTCATCAATGGAATGAACGAAAAGACTGTTGTCATCTCAGATATTATTTGGGCCCTTCTCTTTTTGAATGGAGCTGGGACGTCACTACCTTTTGACAATAATTGATCAGTGCTTGCATCAGTGCTTGAGTTGGTAGAAACAGTCGGTCACATCTTAATCGTTCCAGTATAGAGGCCTCACAGATAATGTATTTAACCAACCGATTTTCGATTCGATCAAGACTTTGTTTAGCGTTCAATAACAAAAGAAAACAACCATGTTGTTGGTCACTGTAAATACGCCTTTCTGCGGACCATCCACCATAAGGGGATTGCGAAGAGACTACTGGTTTCATTGTGCTGTCGAAATCATCTTTGAGCCAGACTACTCTATTTATTTATTTGATTGTTGTTTTACGCCGTACTCAAGATTATTTCATTTATACGACGGCGGCCAGCATTATGGTGGGAGGAAACCAGGCAGAACCCGGGAGAAACACACGACCATCCGCAGGTAGCTGGAAGACCTCCCCACCTATGGCCGGAGAGGAATCCAGCACTAGCTGGACTTGAACTCACATCGACCGCATTGGTGAGAGGCTCCTGGGTCATTACGCTGCGCTAGCGCGCTAACTCTTGAGCCAGCCTAAAGAACGCTATAGACTTGCGCTGTTTCGGTAGCCGTCTAGATCAGATTTTCCGCAGGTTTTAGGAGGTAGGCCTGTAGAACTTTTAATTCCGTTCAAGTAATTTCCATAAGAATCATCGATTTAGCATGCAATATTATCAGAAAAATCCACCACGATAAAAAATACCTAGAGAGCGCTTATTTGATTGGATAAGCTGCCTATACGAGCGGACCTGATGCATCACAAAGGCCTACATACAAACAGGATCTTGTCTTGCGAAGTAATTTCAAGTTATTCAGTATGGAATATTTGGCATATACGACTTCAGGTATACTCATTGCCAAGTCTGCTGGACCCACAATAACAAAGATGTCTTATATTTAAGTCGCACATAGTCTTATTTTAAGGTATTATTCCTGAACTATTCTTGAACTTTAAGGCTAATTTTCATTTTTGGTGTGAATGTTTTAAGTCAACTCTCAATATTAAAATAGACATTCTTACAGTGATTCACAACTGTAGAGCAGTAAACCGCTTCGATGCTAACATGTCTGATCTAAGTGTATGACAGCTACTTGGTCCTGCGTCCTTGTACTTGTTCGGGAAGCTGATCGTGTTAAATGATCGTTTTAAAGAAAACAGAAAAAATACTAAATTCTCCACAGCGAAATATTAACAAATAATTAATTTGCTTGCAGTTATGCAAGCAGTGTCCGTTCACTCCAAAATGTAGTATATATACTGTTAATATTAAAAATGAGATTTTGAAAACAACTATATACTCAACACGAGTGCCACAATCCACACAAAGCATTTTGGAGTAACTCCTCGTCGTCAGTTTGTATTTTCCGAGGGAGAGTTTGATAAAGTGAGATTTCCGGTGGGTCCAAATGATGCCCCCTTTCCACTTATCTATACACATGTATACCGGTTCTCTATGACAACTATTACAACTAGTAAGTAATCCTCATCCGGCACGATCATTGTCATTCACTAAACGGTATATTGATGATCTGCTAGTTTTAAACAATCCATGTAGAGCAAAGGCTGTGAAAGATATTTTTTCACCTTCGATGGATCTTAAGGAAATACATACTCTCTACGTGGTAATCTTATCTCATCTGTGTAAAAAAAAAAGACCAAAACGGTTTTCTGTACCGCAGTCTTCACGACAAGAGAGATTGTTTCTTGCATGCTTTACTTACACGAATTGAATCCCGTATTTCGTGTCTGTGACGAATCCATCTGATTATCCCGCAGAATTAGAGAGCCCATCGACAAGAACTTGTCGACAAAAAAAAAAAAAAAAATTATATCCAGGGTGTCGTCAAAGCGGGAAGTTGATCAAGCTTTTACCTGGTCCTTGGGGGTGGACGTGGCTAAGTGGTTCGTGCAGCGCAACGACTCAACAGCCTCACCAATGATGTGGTTGTGAGTTAAGCCCAGCTTATGCTGGTTCCTCTCCAGTCATACGTGGGTAGACCTGCCAGTAGCCTGCGGGTGGTCTTAGGTTCCACAGAACGCTGTCCGATTTCATCCCATCATAATGTTGACGTCGTTGTGAATTATTCTTGATTACGACGTAAAACACCAATCAAATAAATTAATAAATATTCAGCGTCTTCTTGTGGCAGGGCAAATATGCCGGTACTGAAGTACCATGCTGAAGCCACCAGACAAGACACCCCACGCTGTCACATTATACGGACAGCGGGTCAACCAGTCCTGTTTCCTAGATCTAACCTCCTGGTGCTGAGCGCCAAGCGAGGCAGCACCAAATACCATTTTTGAAGTCTTTGGAATGATCCGACCCTGGTTTGATTCAGACCTGCAGGCGGGTGCTCAAACCAACAGCCCATCAAAGTGGTCTAAAAACAATCCTGAGGTAAATTAAGAAACGGGTCGGATTTAGTTGACCAAGCAATTGTCAACTATCACACTAGCTGTCGTCACAACTTTACTCCCAATGCTGATGTCTTTCGTATTACGTGGCAAAACAAAACTGGAAGTATATATAGATGACAAAAATATCACAAAATAAATATTGCTCAGCGATTCACATTCATGCGGAATGATTTGCGCTGCGCAACATGCATTTATTAATTTATTCCGCATGTGTTTGCTTCTTTACTGTAAGAATATTTGCATATATCATTAACGAAAGGGGTCAGGTTTAACTATCGGTGGAGGAAACCTGGCAAATTTTGGAGGTTGCCACCGCACATTCGTCTACACGGCCGACGGGAGCTTCATTCAATCACACGACCTCAATGCCAAGGTCTAGTCTTCACCCGGGGCCCTGCAACTGTATGTCACTGTAAATGGTGACATGATTCAGCGTACTGACGACATATTATAGAACGTTAATCCGAATCATGCTTTTGCCGCTTGGTTCAAAGTGTGCAGTTTAATGCAGATAAACAGAGGAAAAGAGTTATTAGATAGTTTTTAATATATTTGCTTTATTCGATTGGTGTTTTATGCCACACTCAAGAACATTTCACTTATACGGCGACAACCAGCATTATGGTGGTAAGGAAACCTGGTAGAGCCGGGCGGGAACCCACGACCATTAACAGGTTGCTGTATTGCAGACGTTCTCACGTAAGACCAGAGAGAAAGCCAGCACGAGCTGGACTTGAACTCACATTGACCGCATTGTCACCTTGGCCCCAAACAGGTTTTAAAGCACATACTCAAACACTGTTCAATATGACCGTAGCCATGTTCATGATTTGTCAAAAAATCGAACAATTACAATATTCGCTTTGAGAGGGCTTTATTGTTTTGAGGTGTTAACAACTGAGATATTAAGTCAGATGTCAAGCCTGCTCATTTTAAACAGAACATCAGACTGAAGTCCTGTCTAAATCGAATGTTTGGGAATGACGAAAACCAGCTTCCGTGTAACAGGTTAGTCAAAACAAGGAGGTTTCTAGACTAACACTTTCTACAACACTGTCTCTTTTGGTTTGATGTTCTCCCTAATTCCCGTACATAAACCACAACATAGTTTATTCTATACTTACTCCAGTTTTGAGGAATGGAGACGTTTAGTTACAAGTTACAACCCGTAGCTTATAACTGTAATTGTATTAACACTGGCATTTCACCTTCAGTTGTCTTTCAGTAAACAGAGCCAGGGTTTTGGACATGACACTGCTCATGAGGTCTACAAGACATTGCTCAAACAACCATTATGTCTTGAAAATGAACACCACACAACTTCTTCCATACACACACACACACACATACACACATACACACACATTCTACATTCTAAACCAGCCACAGCTATGCAGTCATGTTGAAGAAAATTTCTGCAATACTGGACGCTGTTTCCACACGATTAATCTCACAAACCAATTTTGGAGAGAAACTAAAACTAAACACTTTAACAATACATTGTCAGGGCACTGAGAATGACTCTGAACACCAGTAGTTACACTTTAATGTTCACAAAAGGTTCTATTTCGAAAAGGACAAAAAAAAACATTTGTTCAATTTGTGTAGTTTATGGACAAATGAAATACATTATACAGAAAAACAAGATGAGAAAAATGGAGCAGTGAGGCATGTGTTATTAACGCTGGCTGTCAAGTTCTTGATAAAACTATACGGCATTGTCACATACACACACAATCACACGCAACCATGCTCCTTTCCCCCACACACTGGCCTGTAGATATGATATTTCATAGGTATCTATGTACACAGTATTATTAGACTCTGTGGTTATAAACTCCGCCCACAAGAAAATCAACGGCTGCCAATCATTCTGACTGTACATATGATTAGCTTGTCAAAAACTGTCAACAGAAATATTTACATTCAACACCAGATATACATATTCATATATATTTAAATGATAATCATAACATTTTCATCTGAAACAATTCACCACATTTTGTGGCTATCTTGTTCACTTTGGTTCGGACTTAAAAATGGACAGGGAGGTAGAGTTAAACTTGTCTCTCCACAGGAGATACGCAACTAAATATGAAATAATCACGGCGTCTAATACAGAATGTTTGCCTGGCTGTTAATTAAAAACCAAATGTCTACGTCACATGGTCTGTTATTGGCTCACTGAGTTGTGCTTCTGTCAGTGGCAGACATCACAGGAGCTAGACAATGTGCAAGAAATAATTCTTCTTGGAAACCTTCAGAGTGTTGCTCACTCATCACATGAGCTCCCGAAGAAAATCAGCTTGATCAACAAGCAGTCCGCACACAAAATTATGACACAGCATAGGTGCTCAAACAAGTTTCATTGACCATAGTGAAAATAAAGTTCATAAAGACACACTTATCCAATGAGACTTGCACTCCAACAACAGTAGCAGAGGTAGAGCAAAACTGAAAATAAAATAAAGCCAGTTGATCACCAGGTTTTCAAGGGATTTATCCTCAGCAAATATCCTTTTTCAGGGGAGGTAACTTTCATTCAGTCTCGTCCTGTTTTCCTAATGTAGAAGAAATCGAGTCAATAACAAAATATCTGTCAAGTGTTGAAGGTTCCTCAAGACAATTTTAAGAGGGCAGTTTGGTGTATGACGCTACCGTATAACTGGATGTCTTGGACTTGCCTCTGTGCACACTTGGGAAAATTTTGTGATCTGAAACACCGTAACTCTTCAATGTTTCCGCATGTTGACAAGGTGTTTATTCAAGCAAAGTTCAGAGGTCATTATTCTGTGTACAATGTTAAATTTTTTTCTTTTTGTGAAGCCCGGAAATTGGCCAATCCAACCAATGTAAGTTAGTCTCCAAAATCAAATTAAAAACGGGCATAAATTGCACTGACAGTTGCTCTTTCACAAGCGAACAGGTTGAGGAATTAGGGTACTAGATCAAGTATGAAGCACAAGCTACTGTCACATTTCCTCGGCTTCTCTTTCCGCGTGACAGATCTCCATCAAAAGAGTAATGAAGTTTAACTGGTGCAGTTTAACTGTGTTCAACTTTGCCACATCCCAGCTGAGTATCAAAGCCTACAGAGGCTATGAAATAGATCTCAGATCAATATTGTTTCTGTTCACGTGAAAAAATCCGCCGATCTCTCAGGGACTAAAGTTAGCCTGGATGAATCTGGCTTGACTGTGAACGCTTTTCATCGTGTAGCCTCAAGATGTCTCGTGTTTCACAGGTGCAGAATTTCATGGGGACTGCTCTGTTACTGACACTAGCATGGTGTGCCATATAAATATAGCTGTGTGTTTGGAGTAGGAGCAGTTGTAGCGATCTGTCTGACATCTTCAGCACTGATATACAATAAATCTGGATATGTATGTCAACATGTTATAGGTGCTGCCAGGGAATATGGACAAGCTTCAGCCCAGAGCGTGTCATTGCTTGTGTTAGTCTCTGAAGTCACCTGAGAAATTCTCATCAGAGGCAGACAACTAGGAATCACCAAGTGAAAACAAAGGACCAGCACGAACCTCCTGTCAAACGAGCTCCAGAACCTGTAAACACACAACACAGAAATGAAAACCTCTGAACACATCTTACAAAGTAAAAATACTTTTAAACCACAATATCTGATTTTATTGTGTATTACACTGGTATTTATTGCTGTATTCAAGAAATTTTGGCCCTTATGACGGCAGGGTGATTTACAGGTTGAGAAAACCAGAGGTCTCAGAGAAAACCAGAGATCTCAGAGAAAACCAGAGATCTCGTTTATGTGTGATAACTGACAAACCTAGCATACACCTAGACATAACCTCAAACGCAAGCAAACTAGTAGAGTCTGACGGGACTGACACTTACCTTGACGGTGCCCTGACTGTTGGCAGCCACAACAACATTAGAGCCCTGCAACAGAGACAATTATAGAGCAGTTAGGGGACAAAGTTAACTGTCATATTACACATTCACATCAATGAAGTTAGACCAAAGCCTGATGATGAATGAACAAAGGGGAAGTCGTAAAACTTGTATTCGGACCCTTTTGTGCAACTTATCCTTGAGTCTCCCATTGGTGGTACCTCGGGCAAAGTATTGAAAGTGCTGACTTAGTCCCTCACAACTGGGGATGTGCACAATGACAAGTAACGATCATTCAAATCAGCATCAGACAGCTTGCGAATCGAAAGTTAAAAGTGAGGTGTGTTCAAAGTGGTGATACAAAAGAGATCACTTCATCTACTTGGGTGATTCTACTACACTTCAATAAAATCCCTTTGACTGAAGTATTCTATCTCAAAAATTAATGCAAAAACAGTCCAATTTATGTATGCAGACATTCTTGTCTCATTTCACGGCCTCAGGGAAAGTAGATAAGATAAACTTACTGGTCGCCAGGCAACAGCACTAACAAATTCATTGGCATCTTCTTCCTTTTTGTCTTTCTCCTTATCAGGAAAAGAGAAAAACATACTCAAGATCAGTTTTTATACAACTCTGAGTGTGCAACTCTGAATGATTTTCATTTTTAACTGTCTGGTTACACCTACAAAACTGTCTTAACTAGACTAGCTAATCAATGACGCAGCCTGACGGAATTCACAAAGTTCAGAACAAACAACCTCATTGGTCAAGGCCCAGTTATGGAACTTTTGTCATTATGTGCAAGGCTTACGTGCAGAAATGAAGTAGAAATAAGCCTAACAGGGATGTTAAGGGTTTTCATCAGACTCTCAATGAATGTTCTCACAATAAAGAATTTCCACCTGAACTAAACAACTTACGAGCACACTCCTGACAGTGTCAAATTTGTAGGCCAGCAGGTGCTTGGTTAAGCCTTTATAGAACACGTACAGGGAATTATTTTCACTGCCTGGAGAAAAGACAAAGGGAAAAAAGAAACATTTGATACAGGATTAAGACATGTTAGCATTCATACTCCCAATGTACCTGCAGTGTACAAAGCCAGGTAAACACTAGTCCAAGTTTTCAGTCAAAAATAAACAATGAGCGACTTTTGAAAGAATTGCCTTTTCGATTTCTAGGGGAAATGTTTTATCCAAAGGGATTATAATTCCTCATGACAATTGCAAACAATAACTTATTTAAAACATTTCAGTTACTTCATGATGGTTGTTTGTCACAGAGATCATAGCCATGGTTTTCACACAATTTCTCAATTTGTCCAAAATGCAATAAGAGCGACATACCACAGGCTATGTAATCCCCATCCGTGGCCAGCCCCACAAAGTTCTTCTCGTTGGCATGCCCCTTGAATGTCCTCACACAGTTAGGCCGACTCATGTGCCACAGTTTCAGCTGGCTGTCTGTAGATCTACAGTTAACAGACGCAGAACAATTACCTAATTAGATTTTTATTTATATATTTAACTGGCGTTTACTTCTGTGCATACGAATTTTTCTCTTAAAAAGACTTAATTTTATGCTTAATGCTTAGTTTTATTGGTGGAGGAGAAACCTGAGCATCCAGAGTAAATCACTGCCCTTCGCCCCTTTACCTGACAAACCTTCTGACTTCGAGTGCGCTCCTGTGTCTCCCATGGTCATGTGTCAATCAGCTTTACCTGACAGACCCAGTGAGGTCTCAGGTTTTGTAATAAACTGTAATGTTTTTATTTTATAAAACATCAGTCACAATCAAGAGAACCATACAGCAGGAGTTTGTCAGCTAACGTGTATTGTCAATTCACTAAGACCCCATTCTTACCTCATTATGACCATATATAAACTTCCTGTTTACACTCATAACCAGTTTGAAAAGGAAAAAATTGTAACATCATAAAACAAATCTGCCCGATGGGAATACAGGGCTAGGCAATTGTCTTGATCCCCGCAGGTATTTGAAGTAATAAACACATGTACTCACGCAGACACCATCTCTTCAGCATTAACAAACTTGACGTATGACACGGCCTTCCTGTGTCCCCGAAACACCATCAGCGGCTGTTTGGGGTTGCGCAGGTCATAATAATGCACACAGTGATCTGTGGGGAAACAACAACATTTATTAAAACATCACAAAACATACACTGTAAGAGTTTGAGGTGTTAATGTATCGCAAATTTCTTTTTGAGATCATCTTTGGATATTTTCCACGACATAAATCTTCTATTAAGGTATAAAGAAGGTTACCATGGTGTTGTGAAGGCTAAACTCAGTACAACACATTCCCAAATTTTACACGTAAACAGAACTTGAAATCTGAAGCTAAACACCTTCTGAAAATCCACATCACTCTGAACAAAATTAACAAGGTGCATACAGATTAGAATGGTTTTTTCTTACATGAACACCAACAAAGTGCATGACGGAAAGGGCCAACCATCCATAAAGAGATAAGCATGCTAATGAACTGGTAACAATGTTGAGAAGATAGTTACATATAGCCCAGTTATGCTACTGACTGATCGACTAGCATCACTTAAACGCATGCACACACGATACCGTAATAAATTACAATTTTTGTCTTGACTTTCAGACATTTTATGGCTTCCCAAGATCAATGTTTAAACAATTAGCATTTAAAAAAAAAATTTTTTTTATCTGTGCGTGTAAATTTCATATTACGCCAATTTGTTGATCAACACAGCTTTGTTCTCAGTCTGAAACCAGGTATGTCATAGGCAGATCCTACTTGCATCTGTGTGACTGACACACGTCAATCAAACCCACAATATCACATAGAACACACATGCAAACTGGCCTGGCCCATCCCAACTGACAGACGAGGTCCAGGGTGCACCACAGGAGACAGGAGGAACAAATACGCTGAACAGTGTTCATTCTGGCTGGACAAAACTTACACCTGTTCGTTCAAATACTGAAGATCAGTCAATTTTTGGTACTTGCAGTGTGATTGATCTGAAGCTAAATGATTGTAACAGGTCTTTTTCTTCTTCTCCTTTCTTCAGTATTTCAACATTTCAAATCTAAAACAAGACACCTTTTCAATACACACGAGTCTAATTAAAAACCCAGGGATAGTTGACAAAATTACAATTACAGGCATATGTGTCTCAAATGATTCCTTTTTTCTCTATTCTGATTACAAAGCCTTGCTTGAAATCTCAAAAAATAATTTACAATCTGTACTAGTAAAGAAAATTAATGCCAGAATTTAGGAAAAATTCAAACTATTAAAAACAAAATGGAGTCAATATATTTTAACATTTAACATTTTTCAACTTAGGTCTTGGGATCTTCTTTTGAAAATTCAATGCCTAAAATGCTCACAATCCTGCCAACCTGATGTCAACTATCCACTGGGTGGGAAAATGAAGGAGGGGGAGGGGGGGGGACAACTCTCACCTTCCTCTCTGTCTCCTGGGTAGCATTAAGTACGGTGGAGTAGTTATCATTAGGCTATGGCATACATGAAAACCCCACTGATCAGTCCAAAACATTTAGTGTATTCATACCAGCATTTTGCTTTTGAATAAAATGACAAATAGTACAAGCCCCACAGTCAATTACAATGCTTCAATATCTTGCAGGGATGGATGCCTATCTTTGCCTGTCAGGTCAATATAGTTATTTCCTGATTTACGTTTTCTGATTCAACATTCCAATACTGATCTATGTCGGAAAATGTTTTCATAATAATGGCGAAGCTTTTGTGACATTTTACCTCAGACACTACATGTGTTTTGTCTTAACATGTTAACATTTGTAAACCTACATATGCAGGGCTGTAGTTTTCAACACTTCTCATACCGTGTATCAATGCAAAATACCTGCTCCTAGTCTATCAAAGAGTTCAATGAACTGTTACAGCATAGATTTGTTTTTTTTTATGTTTTGGACAGCAACACTTTGTGTATGTTATTAATGATTCAGCCTTTCACAAAGTGGTTACAAACTGTATTTTCACCTGAAGAAAACTTTACATTCCATTCTGCTGCAATGTCAGACTTTGTGTGTTAAACACCAAAAATAAACAGTCAATCATCAAGGATAAATCATTTATATCTCGTTTCAGTTAGGAAGCAGGCACAGTTTTTAATTCCCTGCAATTGAAGAGTGTGGCGAGTGATACATACCTGCCGAGCCAAACGAGAGGTGATAACGACTTTCAGGGTTAAACTTCACACAGCACACATTAGCCTTGGCTTCTAGACATGCCACAGAGTGCTCTGTATTGGACGACCACAGTTTGACTGCAACAACAACACAGGAGAATCAAGTCATCAGGACTTCAGGCTTTTTGCTACAAGGAAGGACAGCTTTATTTATTTTCTTGATTGGTGTTTTATGCCGTACTCAAGAAGATTTTCTCTTATACGATGGTGGCCAGCATTATGGAGAGCCATGCAGAGCCCGGGGGGGAAACGCACGACCATCCACAGGTTGCCAGCTGGCAGTTTAGTCATAGTTCATGGTTTCAGCCGTCGTATGATTTGGGGGTGGAGGGTGGTGATAAGACAAGCCCTTTAAACTTCAATGGTAAAAACTTTTGATTTTCATCATTCTGAGAGTTCACTCCATCTTAGAAAAGTGTTTTGAGGTTTGTTTGGAATGTTGAATGATTTCCAGTGAGGAAAATGTTGAGTTTCAGCATTAAAAGCCATACGTCATCACCGTTCTTAGCCGCTGAAACTGCAATTTTCATGGGTGAGCTTTTAGGTCATTCACTTAAGCTGTTTAGAATTTCCTGTGTTTATCTCACCCTTAGCATCGTCTGAACCTGAGGCTAATAATTTAGGATCCATTCTGTTGAAGTCGACGCTCCAACATCGTTTTTCGTGTTCCTGAAATAATCTTGATTTTGTGCCTGTGAAAGCATCCCAAAGTGTGACCGTTCCCTCGTAGTCTGAACTGGCCAGTAAACCTTTGTGATACGCGCTCCATGTCACACAGCTGAAACAGTTCAAACAAACAAAACTGTCCTAAATCATAAACATTATGCAATCATAACCTATACAACATTTCCAAAACAGTTATGAGAATCTCAAAGGGATACAGAATTGTTTCTGATTGGCTGGTGTTAGAGATAGGCTGTGCATAGCCTAGACTTGCCTAAGCTGAATTTTAGGTTTGGCCGATTTATTAAAGTGTGACCAAAGCTGCAAAGTTAAACCCATGCAACCCTATCTCCCATTGCCAGCCAATCAGCATCAATTCTGTATCCTTATAATAAAAAAAACCCTTCCTGAAAACAGCAAATTCTTCAGAGAGACTTTACAGCACAAAAATTATTTAATGATTAACTATGGTACCTCAGAAATAATCTTTTTTTTTCTTGAAACAATGTATACTTCACTTTTCACTGCTGTGTTATTGTAGACTGACACCTGTTCCTGATTTTTGGTAGACTTACCTTATTTTCGAGTTACACACCATCTCATTGGCTGGATAATGGATGTCTACAGCGTCTTTTATCACTGTATCATATTCAAATACCTGCAACCATCAATACAATACATATAACAGCAAGTATTTGTGTTGCAGGAAATCTGGTAGGATCAAAACCTATGTCACTGTAAAATATCTTCTGAAACCATTTACCTTTTTTTACACACCAATGCTATTGTATTCCAGAAAATAACCACACAAACTTTATGTACGTATGCTTAGGTTTTTACCCTGTAAGTCATAAGACAACGAGGAGTCACTTGGTGTGTGTGTGTGTGTGTAAAGTACTGTGTCTTTTTGAGGGAGGGTAAATCTGTGCCACCAAATTCTGCCGCTACTGAAGCACCACGCCAAAGACAACAGACATGACACCCCGCTCAGTCACATTATACCGACAGGACGCCGACAAGTTATGTTTCCTTGCTCTAACCTATCAGTGCCCAGCACCAACAATTACAACTTTTTCAATTTCTAATCTTCTTTTCTATGGCAACCATGTAAAATAGTTCTTTGGTAAAAATCAGATCAATTCCATTTGAAGTGAATGCTCCGAAGCATTAAACTCACCTTTATTTTTTTCGTAACTCCTGCTATAGCAAAATAATCACAGTCTCTGTCGAACTCAATACTGAAATAGAAAACAGGATGGGTCAGAGGTAGGTCAAAAAACATGTGTATTTGAAACAATGTTTAATAAAATATTAAAATGAAAGTTTAAGCTTGTACAAAGACTTGCACCAATTTCCCACTAAAACTTTACAGCTGAAAATGTTATATCAGTGTTTCTCCATACAGGAATTTGCAATGTCATACTCTAAATGAAAGTTACATATCAAGACACCTGGGCAACATAACACCTACATGTTTGCACCTAAAGTCAGCAAACACCAGCAAATGCTAACATACCTGGAAACAATACTAGAGCCATTATAAATATCACTAGCGTAACTGAGAGTTGCTAACGGTCGGAAGTTGCTAAAGCGGGTGAACTTGGATAGACTTTCTGTAAACCTCTCAAACCCATCAGGCTGGCCCTCTTCTGGAACAAACGAAAAACAAAAACAACTTCATTCAAAAAACTATAGTTTTACTTTGGACATCACAGACCAAACTGTTACTTATTATTTTCATGAAAGGTTAACTTTTGCCATGAAAAAGGCTTTTTTGTTTTAGTCTTCAAAGTTGTAGGTAAAATGTATTTGGAGCATTTCATTACCTGGTTAGGAAAGTGTAAAAAAAATATACACTTAACTGTGTTCATTATTTCACTCTTGCTCCCATATGGAATAAATTCAGTCTCCATGTAATATTTCACTCTTGCTCCCGTATGGAATAAATTCAGTCTCCATGTAATATTTCACTCTTGCACTCCAGACTATACCCTGAGTGTTATTTCACTCTTGCACACCAGACTATACTGTCTGGGTGTTATTTCACTCTTGCACACCAGACTATACTGTCTGAGTGTTATTTCACTCTTGACACCAGACTATACCGTCTGAGTGTTATATCACTCTTGCACACCAGACTATACTGTCTGGGTGTTATTTCACTCTTGCACACCAGACTATACTGTCTGGGTGTTATTTCACTCTTGCACACCAGACTATACTGTCTGAGTGTTACTTCACTCTAGTACACTGGGCTATACCCTCTGAGTGTTATTTCACTCTTGCACACTGGACTATACCGTCTGAGTGTTATTTCACTCTTGCACACCAGACTATACTGTCTGAGTGTTACTTCACTCTAGTACACTGGGCTATACCCTCTGAGTGTTATTTCACTCTTGCACACTGGACTATACGGTCTAAGTGTTATTTCACTCTTGCCCATACCCATGACATGTGTCATAATCAGGCAGACATCCCACTTTACCTGCTGGCCCCTCTTTTCGTGTTGTAAGGTAACACTGCTCTAAGTCTTCAAAGTGCTGGCTGACTTTCTTCCTCCGTGCTGCCATTGTCTGTAGCCAGGGCTTACCAGTCTGTGGGTGAGAATAACATATTGTATCAGCAATGTTCTTGAGCCTAACATCCCTAAACCTACTGTAAGCTTATTAATTCCTACTCAGTGCATGAATGTTACAGTGTTTTATCGATTTACATGTTGCAGTCCTTTATCAACACACGTTACAGTGTTTTAATCGACACACATGTTACAGTGCTTTATCGACACACGTTACAGTGCTTTATCGACATACATGTTACAGTGCTTTATCGATATACACGTTACAGTGCTTTATATAGACATACATGTTACAGGGCTTTATCGATATACATGTTACAGTACTTTATCGATATACATGTTACAGGGCTTTATTGACATACATGTTACAGGGATTTATTGACATACATGTTAGAGTGTTTTATTGATATACATTTTACAGGGCTTTATCGACATACATGTTACAGGGCTTTATCGACATACATGTTACAGTGCTTTATCGATATACACGTTACAGTGCTTTATATAGACATACATGTTACAGGGCTTTATCGATATACATGTTACAGTACTTTATCGATATACATGTTACAGGGCTTTATTGACATACATGTTGCAGTGCTTTATCGATATACATGTTACAGTGCTTTATCCATATACATGTTACAGGGCTTTATCGATATACACGTTACAGTGCTTTATATAGACATACATGTTACAGGGCTTTATCGACATACATGTTACAGTGCTTTATCGATATACATGTACACATAACAAAAGAAACAAGCAAGCAAGCAACATCAAATGCTTGACTGTAAACTACATGCATATGGGGGAATATTAGTGTCAGTCACTCTTCTTTACATATTTTGTAAGCAAAATCAAATGCATTCAATTGTCTTCAAAACTTCAAAGATGGCTCCACAGGCTTATATTTAGACAGTATCAGGGTATTACAAGTATAACGGTATGTATTTTACTTTCATTCATACTTTCTTTCCATCATTTCATGACAGTGTGTCCTTGTATAGCAACTGACTTGGAGAAAATATGGCATTTCCCAGCAATTTTTCCTTTCTTTGAAAAAAATAGGAAACACCATAAAAACCACAAGTCGGTACAAAATAAAAGGGTGGATTTTCAGTTGTATTTTCATTCCTTTTTTTGAGTTTTTGGTGTCATCTGGCACATAAAACACAAAACAAACTTGTTGCTGCATTATGGATTTCTATTTTCAGTTTGTACTAACACACCTGAGTACTCACACTCTTACTGCCGTTAAACCCGTCCTGACTGGAGCCATCACTGGTGGAGGGAGACGTCCTGTCTAAGCCATTTACCATGGGCGATTGCTACAACAGAACCACACACATAACAAATAAGTCTTCTCCTGCTTGTGTAAGTCCTGGCACTCCATACATGTAACACTGAAGACAGATATAAATCATCAATATGAGTTTGTACAGATCTGTGCCAGCGTTGGGAGTCTCACTGGTTTTGCAAGCTACTGGTTTCTCTATGACCAGAAGAAGGTTCAAATTTACCTCAAGCTACTGTATACCTTCAACCTATTCACATGTTAGCAAGGTGTTTATTCCAGCACATTCTGAGGGCATTATTCTGTGTGGACTGATGAAATTATACTCTTTGTGAAGCCCTGAAACTGGCCAATCTTACCAATGAAGCTTTGTCTCAAAACATAAATTAAGAACTTGCATAAATTGCACTGAAAAGGGTGACGAATTAGGGTAGTTCAACAACTGCTGAAAGTCAGGAGATGTGTCAGGTCGCTGGTGAGAGGCGTCTCACATGGACTATACACAGACGTAACGGAGATGTGTCAGGTCGCTGGTGAGAGGCGTCTCACATGGACTATACACAGACGTAACGGAGATGTGTCAGGTCGCTGGTGAGAGGCGTCTCACATGGACTATACACAGACGTAATGGAGATGTGTCAGGTCGCTGGTGAGAGGCGTCTCGCATGGACTATACACAGACGTAACGGAGATGTGTCAGGTCGCTGGTGAGAGGCATCTCACATGGACTATACACAGACGTAACGGAGATGTGTCAGGTCGCTGGTGAGAGGCGTCTCACATGGACTATACACAGACGTAACGGAGATGTGTCAGGTCGCTGGTGAGAGGCATCTCACATGGACTATACATACATGTAACAATATTTCTGCTCTGATTTCTGGCAAATTTAACCAGCAAGTTACCTAGTATAATGGGATCAGTCTACACAGAAGTTTGTATTCAAAATGCATGACAAACATAGACAGCACACATGTTGACTATATGAAGACCCCCTCACCTATCTGATGGCTGTAAATAAATATACTTACTATATTATTACACACCGGGAATTTTCCACAATGCTCTCTTTGAACAGTCTGAAAATTGAACACAAATAACTTTTATAACATAAACAACATAATAATTATTTCTTTACTCAGTAAATCATATTCAGAGATAGCCCAAAACCTCAGTCTAAGGGTGGCTTATATATACTGACACACGGGGACCGCTTGCCATCCTTAGTCCAAGAGCTATGTGGACTTGATTGCCGTATAATGCTTACAAAGAGCTACTTGCTTGTTCAATCCTGATGCGTGCACGTTACATTCGTCCTGAGTACACATAAAGCACAGCAATTCTGAAAGCCAAAATATTCAAGCACATTTTGCCACAATTGCTATTTGCCTTTACATCACCATTCTCCTGTAAATTTTAACCATTCTCCTGTAAAAGTCGAAAATAGGCTCATATTTAGCAGGTTGCAACGCACCGCCATGTTTTTAAAAATGTGGGTCAGCAAGGTGCACATACGCAGCAGTGGTTGACCTTTCCGTGAAACTGGATGAAATAGATCCAAAAGATAAGCCCATTTTTTTTATTGCAACCTTAATTTGACAGTTCGCACCAACTGTGGGGTGCGTCATTCTGCTCCACAGCCTTCCATCAATTGCAAATTCATGTCTTTGAATTCACATGGCTTACTGTCCATCAAAACTGACAGCCAGCCGATCAAAACACAGTGACATTGTGAAAGGTCAACCACGCACGCACGGGGAGAAACAACCTGATTTATTAGGTGATGATGTCCATACAGCATGTGAGTGTAAGCCACATCTTGGTTTTACTGGTCTTCAAGGCTAAAAAAGGGGCCAAAAATTGGCAGAGCAACAGAAATTGTCTTGGTGAACATACTGTAATGGAGTTTTGCTCGGTTAATGCATGCACTGGTTCATTTTGCACGGATTTGTGTTGCGCTGAGTTTCTCCGCGCTAAGCTGTTATTAAACACCAATATTCTACCCTGGGAGACTCCTCGCCTGTGGTCTACACCTAACCCCCATGTAAAAAGATTAGCCGAGATCCTTGGCTAATTCAGACAGGCATTAACAACATCATGCCTGAGAAATACACTGACAATGAAGTATGTTTTTCTGCACAACAGCTACTTGGGTCTACGTCGAAATAACTGTTCCCTGGCAATACATGTGTAATATGTTATCAGTTGGCCCACCAAATGTCATCAGTTGGCCCACAAAATGTCATCACAAAGGCATGAATAACAACAGACTTCCCAGCTTAGGCCGGAGTTATTTCAGGTGGGAAACATTCTGCTCAGAATTGCTGTCATTTATATATAGTTTCATTTGAACTTTACACAATGCTTCAGGGTAAACAAATGAACTCACCTCAACCCTGTCTATATCATCTTCAATCTGATTAACTTCTTCTTTTAACCTGTCTAATTGCTGGCGGCATACAAAAAAAAAAACATTATGCAGTCAACATCATGTACAACATCATGTACAATGATTGCGAAGTAAAGATAACTGGGTTCAAGGCTGGGTGAAGCCACCCAATGTAGCGTGTCCTGTAAATAACAACTACTGAGAGTTGACTCTGACCACACTATCTTCTTGGTTAGAGGTTAATAGATGGATCTCAAAACACCCATCTTTTGTCATTATCCTTTAATCTCAATAAAAGTAATAGGGGAGTTTAAAGTTCAAACTTTTTTTCTTATTGACTAAGGTAAAACCAGTGCAACTGTATCATGTGACTGGCCAAAAATGTTAGGCAAGTTTTGTTGACATTAACTGTTTTGACATGTTTAAGACGCAAATGAGATCATTTAGTTCAGGAACTTCAGGAGGTTTAAAAACGCTCAACTCCTCAACTTTCTCCATCATTCTTTTTAACAACTTTCCAACAACTTTTAGTGAAACTTTTTTCAGGCGCCGATGTTATAGTAAATGTCATGAAAAACAGTTCACACATATTTTGGACAGGTCACATGGTACATTTTGATTTTTTTTTTTACATTCATTGGCAAAAAGGACTGAACATATTTATGTCTGGGACTTTCGGATGACCTGATTGCAACAATACAAATTATGACTGGTCAAATCTGTAACCTGATTCACAGTTCAGAAATGTCAGCGGTCTCAAGGACACCCTGATTAGACTAAAATTCAACCTAAATTTTACATTGGTTTACAACTGATTTAGAGTATTGTACTCAACATGTGGTCATATTTACTTGATCACACCTTCACTTGGCTCCTGGGAATATACATGAATACCTTGTAATTTAGGCAAAGTACATATGGCCATTGGATTTTTTGGATTGTTCTTTTGATGTGTAAAAAAGCTGAAAAAAAAAAAATGTATACCTCTTTCTTTTTCACTCGGACCTGTTGGAGAAAATCTTTTAAAATCTGCATCTGTACAGCTCTGGAGTCCTGCAAAAAAAAAAAAAAAATTAAAACACATCAATATCAAGACTGAAGCAGAATTTAAAAGGAGGTTTCATGTTGCTTTATTATAAACTACATTACAAAACAAAATGAAGCAAGCAGCAAAATGAAGTTTGAAATTTAAATAAAGTAAAACCGATTCCCTTGTGTGAGAAGACATGAGTAGGACGAAGTGTGCTGACTTACAGCCTCCAGTTGTTGTTTCTTGGCCACCAGGAGCTCTAACATCTGATTGACATGAGAGAGATCCAGGTTGTCTTCTAAGATCAATTGCTTCATTTCAGAGTTATGGGACGGGCCATTCTGTACAGAGAGAAAAAACTGCTGTTTTTATTGTTAACAAATAATCTATTACTTCACTGATAGACCAAGTATTGTATTTCACCACAAGTTTCATATGTGCATGGACTTCCACAAGCACACAAAATCCTCAAAATGATACCTCTGATGCTAACACTTAAGATTTTTCTGAGAGGAAAATTAATCAAACTTCACAAAAAAAAAAAAGACTCCTACATGGTCAAACACGGTGGATGAACCAATCAGAATCAAGCAAATGTGTCACTTGAAATATGCTAAAATTCAGGTGAAACACGGTAAACTGTAACTACTTTTGTGACACGTCAGGGCATTTATGCTGAACACTGCTGCAACATAAACCATATTACACAAAGATGGAGCTGGGCCATGTAGACCACAGATTCATTGGTGACAAGATCCTGACTCATGAAAACCTGACTGCCACTAGGCGCTATGAGACAAGCCACACCAGGAACGCTTTTAACAAAATCTGAAGACCTGTAGTTCGTTTTGTCACCTGTGAAATTGAGATCTAACTTTCATCACACACAAATGTTGACATCCTCATCAGTTACCCCTTTACTCTAGTATTTTAATGATTACTTAAATCCAGATGGAAGAAGAAAGGACTGAAAGAATGAATATGGCTTAAAACCACATCAGCGATTTTTCAACAATATCTTGGAGACCATGTTGGAGGACAAAAATGTTTTATTTAAATACAAGAGGTTAATAAAGCTGCAGAAGACAACCACATGTATACAAGCCTGTTTACTAATTTTTTTTTGCTGATCACTAATAATGCATGTCTTACCTGTTGCTCAACTCTGATTCGTTTGTCGTTTAGTTTTTCCCTGGATTTCATTATGAGTTCATTTACTGTGAAGTACAAAAAACAAAAACAAAACCTGTGGATTAAAATTTATGTAAACCAGACATTTTTTCAAATTTAAAAATCATATATAAAAAAAACCTGAAATTAGAAAAAACAAACAGATGAATAAATCTAAAATGACATGTACTTGCATGTAATATCTCCAAACATGACTTTCCAAACATGTACATGTGTACTCAAAACAAGTGGTAACAAGGCATACATGTATGTACACATTTAACACAAAAGAATATACAGTAACTGTTCATGCGTGTTGTGAATAGAACCCAAACAAACAGAGAGAACAGGAAGAGGTCTGTAGTTATGTACAGGTGTGTGTTTTATTCTCATCAGCAACATCTGCTCCAGTATAACAGAGCCGCATTCTGTATACACAGCCTAGGTGTGGTGTTACTCCACCACCCATGATAAACAATCAGCTTGCATCTATAATCACGACCTCCTTGCATACCATCTCGTTATAATCAACCTCATTTCCATGCTCACTTTAACGATAATTATAACGATACCTGGATGTTTTTATAGTCAGACACCAAAGGCTGAGCCCTACCTGTCATGACTGGAGGCCTCTCCTACAAGTAACTCATTCATCCGAAGTTCACTACCTTACAAATATTCACCGAGTTTTTTTTAGAAACTTTCCTCTTACAACCTTACAGTGTCTGACCTAAGACTGCATTCTACTCCAATCTGATTTAGAAAATACCTGGACTCAGCAGTCTGACTTAATTCATCCACTGTAATGGATCCACACTCGTTTGATAACAGAGGGCAGACGTACATTCATTACAGTTCAATGTCAGTCACCTGTTGCAGACACGTAACAATGCACAAGTCAACACAGCAATGACAAAAACATTGTGTACCACAATAACACAAAATTAACTCAGCAAATGTTTATAAAGACGAAGAAGAGGAGCAAAAGGAAATGAGCCGCAACATAAAGAGATGTGAAATTAGTCTCCCACTGAGTGTTCTGTGGGAAACTTTCTGGTTTTTGTTCACTCTTAAAACCGCAAAACTCCCAACCTACATTACAACATTCTTTTCTGGGTGAGAAACACTTTTTTTAGTGATCATTTAAAATGGTTATTGCATTTTCATAATCAACTTTACAAAAAACAGCAAAAAGGCCTGTTCACAACTGGGCTGGTCTGAACTACATCTATGTTTACACACATATTAAACACAAATATAAACAATCAGGACTTTCTGATGCACTGAAAACCCTTCCTGGAAACAGATGAGTACATACTGGAAACCTTCCCAGCTAAATTCAGTTCCATAAGGGCATGACAATCATCAGGACTCTCAGTGCATGTAAACACCTACGTGTACCTCTGTCTAACAACTATGGCATTTGACTTATTTATTTGAGGGAAGCCAGCATTATGGTGGGAGGAAACCGGGCAGAACACGGGGGAAACCTATGACAGTCTGCAGGTTGCTAGCAGACCTTCCCACTTACGGCTGGAGAGGAAGCCACCATGAGCTGAACTTGAACTCACAGCGACCGCATTGGTTTAATTCTTCACGTGTACATGTGATGGTGAGCTTTATGGGTGGAATGGGATTTCTGTTACAGCTGAATTTATATATACTCACATGTAAAGTTTGGAAAGATGTCTTCTGCACTCTCCACCACAAAGTTACACTTTGGACAGCGGTTTGCCTGCTCCAAGCTCTGCTTGATACATTTGTAACTAAAAAGAGATTTAAACCAGTGTGGATTAATGCATGACTGTGTGTGTCCCAATGTCACAATTTTCAGTCTTAAACTTTCAGCAATTAACATAAACTCTCATCAAACTGACACATGTATATCACTAACAGGCCCGCAAAGTCTTGCAGATAAACACTGATTCCAAAATGTCAGTGGGCTTTTCAGGTAAAAATATTTATTTATTTATTTTTATTTGATTGGTGTTTTACGCTGTACTCAAGAATATTTATAACTAACTTTAATACATATGACTATACAAAAACTGAATTTTAAACGTAAGAAAATTTCTGCTAATAAGGCAGACTTGCTGTCTGGCCATGTTGTCTGTGTTGAGATGATGTTAATGTATTTGTGGCAAAAACATCACCGAGGCTTGGCCACATGTACATCCAGCATCTTGGGGGCCCAGCATAAACTGAACAGTTTGGGTTGTTTCTGGCTAAAACATCACCAATGCTTGGTCACATGCACATCTAGCATCTTGAGGGCCCAAAATAAACTGAACAGAAGTGAATGTGGCAAAGAAATGGTTTCTAAAGCAAATTTAACATATCAGGAATTTATCAAATCTACAAGACAGAACATGGGGGGCAATAGTTACAACTGAACAATTCATCCAAGACCCAAAGCTTACCTGCAGTTACATCCTAGACCATTTGGTTTTTAAAAAGTAACAAGTCAACCTTTATTAAATTTGCTAGATAATTTACAGGTATGCTGTGCTCACAGGTATTTATGTTTTTTGGGGGGAAGCTACAGCTGATTAGCTCATCATAATCACCTTCATATGTAAGAATACTATGTCACAATAATGCATGTAAGCTCTTCATAATATCAAAGGACATAGTCTTTTTTGGCTAGGAGTACATGTACATATATATATATACTTAAATTAACTACAAGCCAGCATCTTTGTTTATGAGCAGATATGTGCGAGTCATTTGCACACCTAAACCTCATCCCCAGATTTTTCATTTTGGCAGGTGTCTTGTATAAAGCTCTCTTAGACCCTGTCTCAGGGTTGTATTCAGCGTTGTGGGCGTGACAGCACACCCCAAATTTGAAGATCTGAAATAACACACTTAAGTTAAATGCACCTGAGTTCATCACAGTGATCTCTAAGGGCCTGAAAGCCTAAAACAGACTGTAAATATTTGTTACATGTACAGTATGTGGAAAATTGAATTTGTAGATGATCAAAGTTCCCTTTATGTGAGTGTGCAGAAAGAACGAGAAATCAGTGTCTGTGGAATTGGCTGTGTTTTTTTCTCGCATGGACTGATCATTGGGTAACAGGATGATAGGACACGTGCCCTGGGGACAGAGGAAAGGGAAGTGGCTGAGTAGCCTAGTCTTACATGTGCAGCAGACAGTATGGACAAGACAAGGAAGCCAGGGCTTGTGTAACAGTCCAGGAAGACCAAATATCCCGCATCACTCACACAGGAAGGACAAAGCTGGAGCCTTAAAACAAACACCTCCATCTGTCTGGCCTTATTTAACACCGGAAACCGCAAGTGCAAACATTTATTATCTACAGCAAAGGGCTAAGTAGACCCCAGTAGAGACGGTGAGAGGGAGGGTGAGAGAGACAGGGGTGCCTACTGCCTAGTGGCAGGGGCTCTGTTAGTTGGGTGTGCTCAGGTTCAGACTTGTAACCCCATCTCCACCCCACACATCCCACCTAGGGAATCTTAACTCCAGATCTTATGTCTTCCAAATAACGAGGGTACAGGAAATACCTTGACAAAAGCACAAAACCGAGACTAGGAAATTTACTGTTATTGGCACAATCTTTTTAACTTCTTTTTTTTTCACTAGAAAAAAAAAAAACACAGGAAAAGCGATCGCTATACATCCCAATATTTTCAAGAGGGGGTCACAAAACCCCAGAAGTGAATACCTCAAACTACCTATGAGGACAGCGCACATGTCTGTGGTGGTGTGGCTGTGGAAACTTGACACAGACAGGTGCTTGTGAATGGGGTCAGGTGGGGGTTACACTTGGGTGAGTGGGTTTGGGTGGGGGCGAAGAGGCTTCAGCCTACTTGTACATGTAAGAGTGATTGAAGGTTTTGTGGGCAGAGTACGGGGGAACAGGTCGTAGTGAGCTAGGTCATAGAGGACAATTTGCTTGTTCATGAATGGGCCAATATTACACTCTTCACACGCCAGATTTTATGTCCTTAAATGTGTTCATGGTAAGACACCTAAAATTATCCCTGGAAAAGTTTTTGGAACAAAAAATAAATTTAAATGCAATGTAACCTAAACAAACTTACTTTATATAGATCTTAAGAAAACAAAAAACCAAGAAAAGAAAAACAAAAAAAAAAGCAATAGGAAAAATGGGGTCCTGGGAAAGAGATTCAAGCCAACAAAAACTTTGAATGTGAAAGTAAACAGACAACTCATCTTAAAGTTACCTTTAACAAAAAAAATGTTAAAAAAATAAAAGAAAAAACAGAAAAGAAAAAACAGAAAAAAAAGATTATTTCCGGTATTAAATGGCCATTTTACTTCCTCCGTGGCATGGGATTCCCATGCAGAAAGCTGAAACTGTGGATGATCAGGACTGGGGGTGCCACATACAACAGGCCTGGGGGACAGAAGCCCTGAAAAGTGGCGACAACAAAACTGTCTGTGGTGCGGAAGTGAAGAGCACACAGAAGAGTCGTGGAACAAACAAAGGTCCCGGGACTGAATCAATGGGGGGATAATCTAGTTTAAAGAGAGAAATGCGACGGCACATTCCAAGGCTTTGTTCACTACTTACAGACAGATCAAGTTTTATTAAAGGATAATGCAGTCCCTCCAAGCCACATCCGTTTTTGTCACAAACCCACACATACATTAAAATTGTATCAGAATACTTCAAATTGATATTTCCTGCTGCTTCAGAAAAAGAAATATGTGCTCCTTAACTTTTAAGAGTTCAGTTTATAACTCAATGGACGATTCTGTGCGGAGATCTTTTGTGTACACTGTAAATCTTCAACCTTTCCAACCTCCGAAGCACACTTTTCGGCGCAATTTACATGTATGTGTACAATTATTACCAAAATGAAACCAAAAATGATCTGTTTGTATTACTAATGCTGAATGCTTCAATAACCTGTGCAGATTAATTCTCTACACCCCTTAGTTCTTTTAGAATGTTTCAAGACGGTTGCCATAGTATTTGAACCGGGGGAAGAATTAGGACATGTAGATATTCATTTATTTATTTGATTGGCGTTAGATGCCTTACTCAAGAATATTTCACGCATATCCAGCCTTATAGTAGGAGGAAACTGAGCAGAGGACGGGGGAAACCCATGACCATCTGCAGGTTGCTGGCAGACCTTCCCATGTACGGGCGGAGAGGAAGCCAGCATGAGTTGGACTTGAACTCACAGAAACCACATTGGTGAGAGGCTCCTGGGTCATTACACTACGCTGGCACGCTAACGAACTGGTCGGCATGTAGATAGGAAGGTTAATTTGAAGAGGTATGCTTTATGTATTTTACTAAAATTTCTGCTGAAATTCTGATATACCTTAAAATGCCAAACATAAAAAATGTGCTTACCAGATACATCATTGAAGGAAATGTTTCAGATGCTTACACTTCTTTTGCATACAAGTACAAGCACTGTGCACGTTAAATTTCATGAATGCCACCAAGTCATTCACAAAATGTTGTCATTTTACTGGTGTAATATCACAGATGGAAAATCCACTATTGAAGTTAAAACTTTTCTTCTGCTGCTTAAAAAAAAAAAAAGTAATTATGTAGACTGCACATTTTTGAAAAGCCTTCAGTGCACATGTACACACAGAAATGAAGGAACCTTACAGTACATTTGACAAATGCAAACAAGTAAAATATGACAAGCTTGTTGTCATGCTTGTTTTTGTTTTCTCCACACAGGAAAGTCACATCAGTTCTTAGATAAAGAGCAAATGTTTGTGGTATGTTTTACTAGCTTCTGCACTGCCCTGGGAAGTGTGGTACTACTCCAAACATGCGCACACATGTGTAGCAGCCACAACAAGAAATGTGTACTTTGTATCTACTTAACATAGCTACATAAACATGTGACAGCAGATAACATCCCTTTACGAGAAATGAAGACAATTTGTTCTAAATTAGAAGAAAGTACACACGTGTACATACATGCAGTAGCTATGAGGGTCCAGTTTCAAAAAGCAGCATACAACATTTTTTTATGGTGCCTTTGTCATACAATATTTTGTACCTCTCTACTGCCGTACCATTGTGCTAAATGCGCAATTATCATACACGTACGACATTTTTGTGAAACTGGGCCCTGGCCTTTTTGATGACTGCTCCTTTAATCATTATGTACTATTATCCATTCATAAATATGCACATCCTATATTTGCTAAATCCTACACGTATGCTAGTCTACTAATGGAAATACATCACAGGTTTAATCGTTCTTCAAAGATTAAATCTGCGGACGGTCGTGGGTTTCCCCCAGGCTCTGCCCGGTTTTCTCCTGCCACAATGCTGGCAGCCGTCGTATAAGTGAAATATTCTTGAGTAGGGTGTAAAACACCAATCAAATAAATAAATAAATAAATATTCAAAGATTATTTTAAAGTGAACAATTCCAAAATCTGTCCACGCTGCTGATTATTTAACTGTGTCTGAAGTGTTGTTTTTAACTAAACCGTTCACCTGTGATAGTTGGCGATGTCATGTTAATCCCTGTGCCAAATGGATAACGCGAAGTTTCATTTAAATCGGATACATGTATACCGCTGGTGCAGGCTGGGTACTAATCTAAACAAAGAAACAAAACTGTTTGGATGGACTGAATATTTGATGGTAGTATACAACGGACACTTCATGAGAACAACGTAATAACATTATGCTCAGTCCTTCCAGTTTGAGGCATGCTATCACACTCTCACATGTTTGCACTCCTGGACAGGGGCTGATCTCTGCCACACTTTTAGGATAGTCCATAGTGTAAGAAACGCTGATGTGGCATGCGCATACTAATCGTGGGCAGCACAGGCACGCTTTGTGAACACATACACGTCTGCGGTACCGAATCAGCCTCCTCAACACAAGAGTGCTGAAAATACTTGTCATTTCAGTTTTACATCTTAACTGTCAAAGTTTATCACGCTGGGCGATGTAAACAAATTCACTAAAGGCTAATCACCCTGACTTTATTTTAATTTAAATTAAAACAAAACTAACTGGGTGGTGATTAGAACTGTTTATACATGTGTCTAGATGAAAGTTTTTCACTCAACCTGAAGGTTTGATGCCAGTGTCTTCATTGAACAGAGATTTCGGCAGGCTGTCGGTCACTCAGATCAGCTACCAAGAAAGAGCTGACGTGCTGAGAATGGCTTCAGAAAATCTGCAGCTTATTTATCTCAACTGAATAAGCACCTCAGTTATCTGTACCATTTTGTCTCTCCCAACGCATCATCTGACACATTTTTTGTAGCTGATGACATTTGTTTGCCCCTGTTTTGAGTGTGATCTTCCTTTGTCAAGTATAAGAGCAACGATGCACATAGGAGCTCGTGTCATGTGTAGACAGTACTAAGTATACATGTATATGTAGGTGTGTGTCTGTGTGCTTGGGGTTTTACATTGTACAACAAACATTGATCATGTAAACAACAGCTAATTATACACGTGGGTATATATAGGTAATATACAATCAGAATATGTAATGTTTACAGGCTACGTTAGTACACATATAAACGTATGTTTCTGACATCTTGCTGAAAATTACATGCACAAGTACATATGTCTATGAATTTGCCCTTTTTTCTATTTAGAAAATAGTGGCAGGAAATGTCAATACCATTGTAATTTTCATATTTTTCTTATTTGACTGAATTTGGAAACAATTACTTGAACAGCTTTGAACTCTTCATGTCAGCCTAAATATTGCGGCCCACTGTCTGTGTGACTTTGCTTCCTCCAGCCTGACCCCTTTTTGTGTCTGTAAAGCTCATTTCTGACATATACAAAAAGACAGAGGAAAATGGAGGCCACTAGCTTTATGAATTGTGTTCTAGACCATGCACTTTTGACCCATAAAAGCATAATTTGGTTTTGTACCCTTTTATGTTCACAAAAACATTTATCAGAAACATTTTCCCAGGTTATTTAAGAGAGTACACAACACTTTTTGAAGTAGCTGTTAGTTGGAATATTAGATATAAAAAATGCTTAGAATGCCTCTCTGAGCATCTCACAATCCATAGCTGGACCTGACCTGAAAGGCTGGGTGTGTGGACTGGTTAAGCCACTGCTCCTGGAATGAAATCTAGGTGTGCTAATAACACACCAGTACCTCACACAGCCTTGAGCCTGGGCAAAAAATGAACTTACACATGTAGGTGTACAAATTGCACTCACAGTCTTCTGCAATAGGGTTTGATAATCACAAACATGATCAAAAACAAAAATGATGGCCTGTATACAGGTATCTAACTCACATGATTTGTGCTTTGTATATATGTGTAGGTGGTTCCAACCAGCAGCCAGGGCAGGAAGGGGTCGGTAATAGGCGGTCTCACACTACCCTGTCTGACATGCTGGTTGGGACACTTGCGGGGACAGCAGTCATATTCGTCCTTTGTCACTGTATACCTGTTTCTGTGTACTGTTTTGTTTTTTGTCTGTGAAGGTCTTGGGGAAGAACAGTTTTTGACAACATAACTGAGTTACCTTCAACAAGTAAAGATATTATTATAAGGTTTGAACAGTGGGTTATGTGGTTATAGACATGAATACCTGAACAGGCTGGTCACTGGAGTCACTTACCAGAAAGTATGACCACAGCGTGTCATGTGGGCTTCTTCTATCGTGTCAAAACAGATGGGGCTGAAATAGAGCAAAACACAAAGTTCACATTTGAGTACAAGGACATTCTTCTACCTGGATATAATACCTGTAGACATTCCAGTGTTCACAGTTCAATCTGACAGTTTAAAGTTAACTAAAGTTAATGTGACCTCTCAGATTTTCGTTCATGTACAACACAGTCCATCAACCTGCCTATTTTACATGTGCATTTTAACAGTTATGACAAGCTGGATACATGTACCTGCAGATCAAAGAACACATAAAGAAACCCTGCAAATTACTGAACTTAAGTGCATCAAGAGAATATACATGTATCGACAAATATCTCTTTGATTGGTGTACAACACCGCTCTCAAGAATTACCCTCATAAAACAGCCTGGAGACTCGCTTTGCGACAAGAAGACAATATATGTACACACGTCTAATGGACTCCTCATCTTCATATGACTGAAAAATTGTTAAGTGCGATGTTAAACCCCTAAGCCTACATGCATACTTACTGATCAGTGGAATTCACATACGCACCTCGCAAAGCTCTGGACATAACGCTGCCTGCACTTGATGTAAATTTACACCTTTTTGCAACACAGGTCCAAATTGACACACTCACAGCACGACAATTTAAAAAGAATAAACCTACATTTTTTACAAGGAATGAAACAGCTTTACATGGATGTCACCTAACCCACCCATCCAGCAAAGGCAACTTTAACATGTCAAACACAATCTTTAAATTTAGCATCTTTACTTTTTTTACTTAATGCAAGCAACATTCTTTTCTGATGTTTTCATACAAAAATGCAATAAAATTGCTGTCAGACCTTCCCACACACGACTGGAGAGGATGCCAACCTGACCTGAATTTGAACTCACAGCAACTCTATTGGTAAAAAGGCTCCACTGTTATTGTGCTGCGCTAGCACGCTACCCACTCAGCCATGGAGACCCCGACGCAGTCCAACAATTCTTTTTGGTGCTTATACACCAAACAGTGCACCTCTTTCAATGCAATGATGACTTTACCAGATCACATTTTGGCAAAACATGTTTTCACATGTACCTGGACTATGCTGCATGGTTTTCAACTCAACTCAATCTGATGAATTAAGATGTCAAGTACAGTAAATTATCAAAACTTACAACCAAAAATGTGTATGTTTAGAAGCAAATTAAATGTTGGTGTCACAACTTTTTCCCCAATAGTATGCCATATTACCTTTTAAACAAACCTCAAAACCCATGCTAAGATCGTATACAAATGTGCAACTTAGTCATGGACAAAGTTTTATGTCATTTACTGTTACAGATGTCAGATAACTGGATATACTGTTGCACTCAGCCAGAATAAGTAAACTACTTTACAGGTACACAATTTTATAAAATATTCAACCTACTTCCTGGAAAAGGAAAATCAGTTTGTTGTATAACACTAGCATGTTGCTTTTTGGGGCTCCTGAACCAGCTCCCTTCATACACATGCATGTACATGTTTCATATAATCCCTAAGAAATAACTGAAAACAATGAACATGGACAAATTATAATGCTGTCCATATGGTAACTTTGCCTTTGTGCCTCATGTATTTTAATTAGCACATTTTTACATCAAAATGTTCACGTGTATTAGGTTATTTCAAGAATAACCAAAAAGCATACCAGGAACATTATGCTGAACACACAATGTACTTTCTGAAATTACTACACAAAGTGTAAAGCAAGCTTATGTAAATTCTCAAAGGGCTGTCAGCAAAAGTGCAAACTGTGGATGGTCATGGGCTCTGCCCAGTTTCCTCCCACCGCAGTGCTGGCCGCCATCGTATAGGTGAAATATTCTTGAGTACGGGGTAAAACACCAATCAAATAAATAAATAAATTTTCAGAAACAGTGAAGACAACATACATGTACATGAACCATGGATTCAGTAGAGTATGGAATCAGGACTAGATTGCACTTCCCATGACACATGGCTTGTATATATATATGCTTACATCAGGGTCCACACATGCTCAGGGAGTGACAAAGTATGGTCCATCTGATACAATGATACTGGAGGGCAGATCTCTTTTGATGCCACTGCTGCTGCCAGGGACAACGGAGGAGGGGACAGGTACTAGTGCAGCGTTCTGCCCTCCCCCCCCCTCCTGAATCAATATGCCTGTATGTCCTGACAGAGTTGAAACAGTATTACTCTGTACAGATGCAGCCTGATACAGGTGACCACAAGGACAGATTACAGCTAGGCAATGTACATGTAGTAAACAGAGACGACAGGAAACTCATACAATGTGATGTCTTAACCAGTTGTGTTTAATCACGCATACAACACATGTATCACCTGTGCTTACGTGACTGGAGTACACTTATTACACAAGAGAAACACGTCCCCTACCAATACACATTCTGAATCGGAGATAACTGTCTCATCATAGGCAAAGGTTAAGACAGATTTCAATAACATGCCTGACTGAAATTCAGATGGATCAGGAAATGCAGCCATCTGACACTATTAAAAAATGTAACAATTTATGCTTTAAGCGTAAACGAACACAGGTGTAACAATTTATGCTTTAAGCATAAAACGAACACAGAACATACTGTATTTGAGTTTGCCCATATTACAGACATAGATTTCAGCTAAGAACACGACACACATTGAAGATACCACAAACTCACATTGTACAGGGTGTATACATACATTTTATTCTGGAACATTCTGTGCCGTTAAGTGTCAGCGCAACGCCCTTCATACGGAGATCAATGGATACTACTTTGGTAAAAGATTATCCATCCCACAACACAACACAACACAAACTGCAACAGGACATTTCACATTGGAAATAATGCACCCATGTACAGGTGTACTCATGACATTTCCGAAACTAAACTCTCCATGAAAACACTGTAGCGAAATTCATTGGTACTATCAAGGCTTTACAGATGTTCATTCAAGGACCAATGGGAAGCCTGATATATAAGACCTTTTCAATAAATTATGGTAGATTAATTCAAAGTGATGAGACACTACGCAAGGAGTCATGACGTCAAAGACAACACACAAATGAAACAGTGCAGAGCATTTTATGTCATGCCATATGACGTCAAGCTAACACACTGCGATGTTGTACACATCAATCATAACATGTATACAAGGTGATATCTACATGTCTATATATATATATATACAGAGAGAGAAAGAGATGACCCAAGCTTAAATGCAGTCAATAAATTACAAGTATACATGTATCTACCAGTACAACTGATGTGAAATGTTACAAAGTAATACCTTCCCTACAAATCGAGCACATGAACCAAAAACAATGAAGCGCTGTAATTGGATATTTCTAGAAAATCCATAAGGTAACCAGGACAGGGGCTCAGCAACCACTGGTGGCTTCATCATGTGACGTATAAACGGATATTGTATAGGCACGCTCCAGCACATATTATAGATCTGACAGTTATGGGGTCAAAGGTTAAAACAGAAGACAAGAACTGACCAACCTGAGACCTGGGTCAGGTGCATGACAGAAGTGTGGCATGCCATGTACTCCACTGATGCAGACTTGGTAGTACATATACATGTATGCACATGTACAGCTGTAAGTATTTAGTAAGTTTACTTTTTGGTAAACATACTAGCAGACCACAGCAAAGCTATCTCTATAAGTGTTCTGTACATGTTCAAAGCATATAACAAAGTATATAAGCATATGTTTACACGCAGAATACGGTAACGCTTAGAATTTATAAATGAATAATAAAGAAACTTTCATAAAAATAAAGATGTGCACAAAAAAAAAAGAGACAACAACAGGAAGCATTTAAAAGGCATTACTCAAAAAGCTACATGTACTGTGTAGAGTTCTTGAGAACATGGAGAGCAGGGAAAAGGCAGATTTGTACATTCAACAGGTCTGCCAAGCAAAGTGGGGGAAATTTCCCACATGCTATTCCATGTACAGAATGTACTGAGCAAAGTGGATGTTTGCCGGGCGTAAATTGTTGTTATTTGCCCTAATGCCCCTGTCGTAATATTGACTAATATTTGAGGCGGGGAGGTCGGGAAGCTTTGACCTCAGCTCCTGGCTGCTGACTGGCAGCTAACTGGCAGCTTGTGGGGCTGCGTGCTAGATCGACAAGTTACAGCCAGTTTCCTTATAAATTCCACAGGTAGCTTTAGGTCGTTAGATCTCCAAGCTCAGGCACACCTGCATCTCACATTCTTCACATTATTTCCTTCATAAAATTTTTAACATTTTTTTTCTTTTCAGTTTTTGTGACAGGATTAGTACTTTTTATCTTGGATTCTACAGTGGCAGTGGGTACGACTGATATACGCTAAATGACCTAAAACACTGCCTGTTACTAAGTTGTGCATTTTGCCTGGTTCTATGGACCTTAAGTATTCGAAAGTTTGTCTGAAAGATAGTATGATATCCTACCCCAAAAATGTAAGTTTCAGCACCAAAAGTAATATTTCATAGCCTTTATTTGCCTTTTAAGAAGAACGCTATTTTTTTTTTTGGTCAAAATTTGAGGTCATTTACCCAATATGTAAATAAAATATATATGTACGATAAGGAGCTCCGATAGACGTTATATGAACATATATAAATTCTAAACTTACTGAATAAAGGATATGCCAGTATGTTACACTACCAAGTGGTAGTCTAGAGGGGACACATCTTGTTACAATCTTGTGTTACTATATTTGAACAAGAAATCTGATTACCAGTATTTTGAAGGCCTCTAAATCACTGACTTAATTAGCAGCTATATTATACAGATGATCTGCATGGAAGTATTCTCTGAGCAGTCTACCTGACAGTCCAATACACTCAGGCCTACGATTTTTTCGTGCTACATGTACTCCTGTTGGGGTCAGATGTATAACGATTTCTTTGTGAAAAGTGAACCTATGTAACAATAATTTCAGCAGTAGGTACCTGTCTAAATTTTTGTATGCTAAGAAAAAGGGTTGTATGGAACCAACATCACAATAGTATACAATAAATATCATCAGAATGAAACAAAAAAAAAAAAAAAAAAGAAAAGAAAACAAAAAACAACACAGAACATAAAGCATTAGCTGTCTTGCAGACTTAGTATCAAAAGAATGCAATGATCACTGAAATAGCATCACAGTAGTTTACTCTAGATATCCAGTCGCCACTAGCAGCAACTTTATGACAGTAATTTGTCATCCACATGTACATGTACGTGTATGTATACATATGTTCACGTACACGTATCATGTGTATGAGTTGGCAAACAGGCATCCACCTTTCTGCAAATCCACACATACATGTACATACAAAATAAATGAAGCAAAGTGTGTATTGCCACATGGTATTATCCCAGCTCCACCAGTGAGCCCAGGGATTAGGGTTACCTAGTACAGAACAATCAGCTGAACAAGGTAACTTAGGCAGACCTCTCAGATCTAGGCACCACAAGACAGTATGTAGGTCGTGCCCTATTACCTGTCACCCACAGGGCTTCCTCCAGTGAATGCTGGCTGACTGAATAAGATCTAGATAGATTAACAGGGCTGTGCACATACCACAGGTAAATGCTGATTGTACTTTGTGCTGTACCTGTGCGCAGTTGGCTAGTCAGAGATCACAGGTACATGTAGATCAACACAACATCACCCTTCTACATATTTACAGTGCTGGTTAGCTATTTATCATATAATGCTATTGACTTCCAGTGCTTATGTGTAAGCATTTCCATGTGCAAGTAGGTAAATGTATGGCCATTCACAAAGTATGTAGCCTTTCTGGGTCAACAAGCAGAACAACCCCATTCATAGAGTACCCCAGAAAATGCTGCTAAAACACCAATTGGCAAACCTGTTTTTCACTTAATAAATGAAACCAGTGATCTTTACAGTGATTTCAGCTTTTCAAGTCTAGCCAGTTAGACGTAGAAATGTTGCACGTGTATGTTCTATACTAAGCTAAGAACAAAGGCTTCTGTATACAGTATGAGACTGATGGTCTTGGGTAGGGAGCAGGGGCAACAGAGTGCACAATGACACACGCAGCCACTGTTTTACAGGACACACGACTTTCATATTATACTGAGCAGACAGACAATTAATAGGCTTGGCACAGTTGTTTATAGCATCAGACAATCTTAAAATAAGTTGGGCTTGCATGTTTACAAGTACAGATGTGTGTCGCATGCAACACTTCTTTTTTTTCACTTTTATTACATAATCAAAATTAAGAGGTTCAGAAAATATACTTGTAAGTGTGTCAATTTGTCTTTCTGCAATTATTTTGTGTGTGTATGTAGATGCATCAATGAATCCTCACAGCTGACATCATTTTGTCTTTTGAAGCATTGTTTTTGGCCCAAGCTGATCTGTCCCTACCATGATTTAAGTAGGGAGGGTTAAGAAGTAGCTGACAAATGGTTGTCCAACCACTAGGGTTTCCTCCATTTGTAAACCGTAAATGCTGTCATATACCATTGTCTAGAAAGGCATTCAATGCCAGTTACATGAACGTACCATTACACCTGCACATGTGTAATTATCATCAACCAAGTCCCATGTTACACTGTAGCACTAAGCCCCACCACTTGGTATTGGTTTCTTCCTGACTGGATGAGTACAACATTTTAAATTTCTCACTGATTTTATTAGTAGGACTCAAAAAGTTTTACTAGGACTAACTGTAAAGAGAAAATAAAAAGATCTGTCTGCATGTCATATGTTGAGTTAGAGCTCTCTATTGTAATTTTAGATGTAAGGTCTCCCAACTTCATATATATCCTTGATTATTTTACAAGTATATCCTCATCTGAGTCACATCAAGTATCATATGAAGTGATATAAATGGGAGGCTGGGTGAGTAGGGTGTGAATCTTTGCTCGTACAAAAACTGACTAATGAGCTATGTAATTAGGCAGAGCTGGGAAGTGCAAGCTCGTGTGGGAGGTGGGCCATACGAATGGGACATATACATACATGTATACACGTAAAAGGCTCAGTGTTACACGTGCTGGTACTATAAAACGTGGGACAGTGGGCATCCCTGTGTGGGTAGGGTGGGAAATATCCTGGTTTTGTACTGTGCCTTACATCACTGACACTAAAGAACAAGTGTGTGTACAGCAGAATACACAGAGGATATTGTACATTTTGCATCTCATGGTTTATCATTTTCACCTCCCACTTGAAAAATATTTATGATATTCAATCTTCACTGTTGCATATTCTTTTTTATTACTGATACCTTGACAATTTCGTGAAATAGTTTAAGCAACGTTTTTAGTTAGTATGACATCTTGTATAAAGTCATGTCTTGATGCATGAAGACGCAAGAAATGTATAAGTGGGCTGAACTTGTATTATGACGTCATTTTGCTATACAGCTTGGATTGGAAGGCCATAAAACAAAATGTTGCTTTTTGATGTCATGGCATCGGTATGTAACAACAAAACTGATATCTAGCCAGTGAGATATCACTTTAATCAGTGAAGGAAACCTTAACAATTCACCCTTATATTAATAATAACATAATTTCCATAGATCAACTGTCAACTATCTTCACACTGTTAACAAAGTGCAATTTCTAACTTCATGTATTATAAAAACAGTTTTACAGTGGTGGGCTGTCATGCTTGGAACAGTTTAAAATGTAAATCAAAACTGCACCATCACATTCTGCTTTTTGGTCACAATATTTTGAAAAATTACTTCAAGTAGAAAACTTGAACACAAGTTATTTATTATTTATTTATGATTTCAGCTGATATATGTAGAGAAGTGTTATTGATTGTTTTCATGTTTTAAAAAATCAAACTGAAAATACTGTTTGCACTTGTTCATGTATAGTTTATATAGGGCCCCTGGGAAAAGTAAACTGTACAACTTGAGACAGTTACTGTTTTTAAAATAGGTTTCATTCATTCTTTTCTGGTAATAATAATTTCATTCATGCGATAAAGCAGACTTTATATTTATACATACAGATATTGACATGATAACCAACATAAAATTGTCTTCTCATAGTCTGTCAACATTCCAATTATTCAACACTCTAATGAAGAAGATGCAGATCTACGTAGATGCATGTACATATGGAAAAGAAAATGATACTCTGAATTAAAATTTGCTAACATATGGTCAGAAAATACACCACTACTGGGTTTACCCTCTGGCAAGGAATGTTTTAATGTCAGACATCATGTCCCAACACTGACAAAATGACCCATGCTACCATGACTAATGCTTTTCCAACCATCCCAGAGATTACATTTCCAACCATCCCAGGCTGTATTCCAATGATCCAAGAGACCAACCATCCCAGATTGAATTCCAATAATCCAAGAGACCAACCATCCCAGACTGTATTCCAATGATCCAAGAGACCAACCATCCCAGACTGTATTCCAATGATCCAAGAAATCAACCATCCCAGACTGTATTCCAATGATCCAAGAGACCAACCATCCCAGACTGTATTCCAACAATCCAAGAGAATGCATTTCCACCAATCCCACACTGCATTCCAATGATCCAAGAGACCAACCATCCCAGACTGTATTCCAATGATCCAAGAGATCTACCATCCCAGATTGTATTCCAATAATCCAAGAAACCAACCATCCCACACTGCATTCCAATGATTCAAGAAACCAACCATCCCAGACTGTATTTCCAATAATCCCAGAGACTACATTTCCAACCATACCAGTCTGCATTTCTAACCTTCCCAGACTGTATCCCAATAATCCCAGAGGCTACATTTCCAACCATCCCAGACTGTATTCCAATAATCCCACACTGCATTTCCAACCATCCCAGACTGTATTCCATCAATCCTAGACTGCATTTCCTACCACCCCCGACTGCATTTCCAACCATCCCAGACTGTATTCCAATAATCCCAGACTGCATTTCCTACCACCCCCGACTGCATTTCCAACCATCCCAGACTGTATTCCATTAAACCCAGAGACTACATTTTCAACCATCGCACAATGCATTTTCAATCACCCCAGACTCCATTTCCAACCATTGCAGACTGCTTTTCCAGCCATCTCACACTGTATTTCCAACCATCCCAGACTGCATTCCCAACCACCCCATGCTGCCAACCATTTCAAGCTGCACTTTGAACTATACGTGCATGTACAAAAGGCTGCATTTCCAACTCTCCCAGGTTACATTTCCAGCTCTCTTAGATTGCAGTGCATACTTAAACTACTGAATAAGTTAATCATAAAAGCCACAAGAAATTCATGTCATATAACACAAAACATACAAAGACATCTCTATTTGAAGATAACAGATGATACAAATTTTGTGCAGATGTTTTTGTCTAATTCTTCTTTAACCTACACTGTACCTGACCTAAAAGTCACTGTACATGTATTCTACCTGCAGGTTCAAGTGACACACTTTGCTTGATTCTGTCTGATTCAACCCCCTTATAGGGCCCCCTTTGAGAGTATTTGGTGAAGTTCTGATTAATTTCTTATCACAAAAAGTCAGGTTTTGGCATCAAAAGCATCACTTTAAGGCCTTTTATATGTGTTTTTGAAGTGCAGTTTTAGATACCAAACTTCAGGTGGAATACTGCGTATACATGTATCAGGGAAGTCAGTGTGTTCTGACTTACATGTGCACCAATGGGACAGCAGTGTCACTTTATGTACCATATGATATGGTACATAAAGTCTGACCTACATGTACTTGTACATGGATGTATCAGTTAAATGTTCCAAGCAAACATTACACTGGATATTCAGGTTATCACAAACTCAATGTACATAAATATATGGCACGGTTATGACGAACAATTACTGGAGTTCCCAGAAATTTCTCTTACTCACATACACATATATAAACTTTTACAACAGGTGTGAACAACAATAACATGCATCATCATGTATAATTAAATATGCTTTGCTATACTGGTACTTTGCAAATTTAAGGTTCACACTAACTTATATGCATGTTGTTCAGTGTAAAGATTGCGTTGAGACATACATTTAGTTGAGACAGCAGACCTCTGACTTTCAGGTGTTTGCTGACTTCTGAGTCTTTCCACCAGAGAGTGGCCGAGCGAATACGGTTATTGACTTTCAACTGCTAGGTCACTCAAGATGTCATTTCGATCCCATTCCCACAGAATTTTCTAGATTTCCCTGTTTACATGACTCTTTACAGGGCCTTGTAATGTTGGCGACAAGAGGTTGATAGTTGTGTATAAAGTTCAAAATGGACCTCTTCCTTTCCATCAAAACAATATACATCTCAAGTGTGGGTGAAGATAATGTCGGACAGTCTGCCAGTAACTTGCTGAAGGTTGGTGAGTAACTCCAGTTTCCTCCCTTGCACCAAACTGGGCACCATCATATAAATGTGCAAAGCTAGCAATCTTTCACAGACTATTATTAGACCATAATCTATGCTCTATCATTTGATGTCTTAATTTTCATTCCTTGAATTAAAAAAAAGTTTCACAAACTGTTACTTCACTTATGAGCTTGACAATTTTCAGATTGTAAAAAGCAGTTGGTAAGACATACTCATATACACAGATGTCTAGATTAATAGTAAGCCTAAATTTAAAACAAGGATTGAACATTAGCAGCTGTCTAGACTCTGACCCAACATGTATGTTTTAAAGCCTTGAAAGGCAGAAAGTGCAGGCAGCCAACGCTCACCTCGCCTGGTTAACACAGATGTCTGCTATAATATCTAAATCAACAACATCTCCCCTGATCTCCTCCTAAGTTCAGTAAACAGACAAATAAAACTAGCCACATCAACTGTTGCATTATACATTTACATACAGTACCACAGAAATCTGTTAAATGCTTAACCATGGGGTCAATAGACTAGCCGTTCTGGTTTGAGCCCTTGGGTCGCCTCAACACAACATTCCACAGCAGTCCTCAATTCATTACATTTTCTGTGGTCAATCCCACAATTTGACTTTCTATTTCTGGACTACATATATTTGCCTTGGGCATGTCTGGATAGCCCAGATGCAGATTTTAGTCCACACAGAGAAAACCAGTTAAAACCTGAGATGATTCAATTTCACATGATGTTAACATTCATAGTTCTAGGGTTTATTTAACAATTATTTTGGCATACAGAATCTAATTCACAACACCAAGCACTATGCCTTTGGCTAAAATTTTTATTGTTGTAATTTTTTTAACGAAATATGTACAGCATTTTTTTGTTTTTGTTTTTTGCTTTGTTCATTATGAACATTTCCAAACATGCTGTGAGAGTTATCATAAATTATTTCTCACAGCCCGTAAGCAGTAACACAATAAAACTAGACCCAGTGACATTCCGTAGCACTGTGATGGAATGCGTGGTATTCCAAATCGCGTTTTTGTTGGCATGGGATATCTATTGTTGTTTTGGGACCTGCGATAGAAACTCACTCACCAGACGAAGTCGCTATCTTTGTCCTCGTAGGTACCGTCGACCCCACAGTAAACGGGCGGCTGGGTTCGCTTTCTCCGCCGGGGCTGGTTAGAAGACCGACCTGCCATGATAACGGGACCAATCCTCTCGTGTCACCGAGAACACGATCACATGCACAGCAACTCGCTCACTTCCCCAGGCCCACCGAGTTTTGCTCTAGGTTTGTGCACACTTTCCACAGAAATTTTTCCGCAACATCTTCAACCAGGGATGAGTCTTTTGTTCATTGCAGAGATAGAAAAGGAGGCGCATAAAAGGAATCAAAGAAATATTTGCAAGAAAAGAAAAATTTGACGGAAACGCAGTGTTTACAGCATCCGGAGTTCCTGTTCATCTCGACGCATGCGCACAGCTCCCAGAATGCACTGCTAAGATCTCAGCTGCCCGGATGAAAACATGATTGCAGACGAATTTTGAAGACAAAACAAGCTGTTTCCATTCAGTTCATTCATGCAAAGCTTAATCAATGAACCACTTTTGCTAAACTGAATGGAAGTCAGATAACTGCGTGTGTGTGTTTTTAAGCGGGAATGAATTAAGTTATTGCACAAGTAATAGGTGAGCCGATGTGGCGCAATGAAAGCCAGCACCATAGGGTGATCAGATTTCGTCCATTATCATTAGCAGACGGTCCATGTTATATGTGACTTGCTGATGGCTAAGTCGGAAACAGGAACGCAGGTATGGCTGATATTCAAGTGTGCTTTAAACGGATACATAGAAATAATTTACCACACATTTAATTATTCCTTGTCTTAAAACTTTTGACAACCCAATTAGTTATGAAATGACATTGTCAAGTGGAAGAACAGTGAAAAGGCGCACAGCAACTTTCACAAAATAAGACAAAAGTTTTAAAAACGAGTTCAAACAGGTTGAAGCAACGTGAGGTGGGGGGTCTTACAAATTAACACCGCTGAAAGACATGATCTTATGGTAATTGACAACGACGTAGCAACTACCATAAAATATCGCCTCTAAACTGTGTTAATTTACAAGAACTCCCCATTTTGTATTACCTTGCATGAACTCGTAAGACTCCTGAAATGCCTAACAGGCTTATTTTGCATATCAAATTTTGAATATTTATAATAAAACCTTTTTTCAAGGCCCATCCAAGTACATTGACTAGCAGGTTTAGAAATATTTGGATACGACAGAATCATGGCTGCTTGACCTCAACTCACAGACACCTTGCCATTCTCCCAAATAGTGGGGGGAACAGAATTTCAGCACGAATAAGCACACTGAATACATCTAGCTGGTCAAATCCACATGATAATATCTCCCCTTACCATCACCACCCACAGTTTTATAATGGTAATCGGATAAAGTATTGTTTCTTGTGAAAAAGCCTCCAGGTTATACTGTCGCTAGTGATTTTAAGACAGCCACCATTTACCTCATTGTTTAACTAGGTGACTAGGTGATGTGAACTCTTGAACTCTTAAATCATCAATAATCAAATTCCTGGACTTGTTATTCATAATTGACCTTTTTTCAGGTAGTGCAAGACTATGATACTATGAATAACCCAATTCCAAAAAAGTTTAAAATGTGTGGCACAAAAATAATACAAGAGACTAAAAAAAAGACTGTTAGAAAAAAAAACTACAAAAGTTTGCATATAGGCAGGTTCCCAAAATTGTATGCAAATCTTTAATAGTATTGCAGCCATCTTGAAAACATTGTGGTTCTCCATTCACATAGCCTGGATGTTTTCTTGCATATTAATGATATTTGATCACACAACGTTGTGTGTGGCAATGGAAAGGGGAGATGTTAATGATGTCTCCACCA